>NC_046165.1:30232288-30399788 GCF_011064425.1 Rattus rattus | reverse complement strand
AAGTGGACCCCAGAAACTAACCGGTAGAATCATTCTTTCCATATTGACAAATAATCTACATGAAAAAGAAATAACCTATTGAAAAAGTAACCCTTGGCAACAAAGTATCATATGTTCCAATGGGAATACAACAAAAATTATACAGCTTATCAGGTTTTGTGAATTGTCCTGTCAATATTATGCTTCCGTCACCGATGATGGAGGTAGCGCTGACAAAACACTCATAAATTCTATCAATTCTTGCATTTTGAGCTTTCTTTCCTTATTTTCTTTAACTTTTCCTTTTCCTCATTCTGTCTCTTAAATATATAAAATACATGCTTATATATCTCTAGTAAAAATGGAACAAACTTAGAAATCATGAGTGATTTTTTTGTGACTAATTATTTAATTGCTTCTAATGACTTATTTGAGAGTGATATGGAAACTTTGTGACAAGGCTATAAGTTAGCCTGGGGTTAATGTCTAAGGAATTGTTTGAGGTACATACAATTGATATTATTCAATAATTAAAAATAACTGTTTAAAAGCTAGGTAGAATATTGATATTATTCGATGACCAATATTTGAGGTGTATAACAAATTAAAACTACCTTGAATTAAACTAAGATTTTAGTCAATACAAAATGCCTCTGAGAGACATGCTAATTGAGAAATGAGATAGTAGCCAACAGAGTCGATTTGTTTTGGCATATTATCATGTGGTGAAAATTCATATGATTTGAGGTGGGGCCAAGTATTTGATAATAGATGTGGCAGAGTGATTAGGTTAGCACGCCTGTTACTTCTTTCCCATGGTGAAGCAACCGTGCATGGAAGATCATGGCTGTTCTCCAAAGATAAATCTTTTTAAGTAAGGATCATATGCGACTTGCTAGGAAGTGGTTGAGATCTCTCATTAAATTACTCACTTGAATTAATATGTGAAAATCTGAGAGTATTTATTGTAAACAGATTTCTGAGTTTTTCGTATACAGATATAAAGTCAAGACCAGCACAAAAATGATGTTCAATTAAAAAAGTTCCATTAATGAATGAATTAGAAGAATAAATTTTAATTTGTCTTGAAGTTCAAGATAATGCTTCAGGAATCTTAATTGACTTAAAACCAGTATGCAGCAGTAGCTTATGCATATATACACACAAATCAGTTGAAAACAATTCTGGCACGTAAAATAACATGGACATGTTCTATATCTTCACATTCTTTCCTATTCTTTAATGTGTTTGTTATTATTTGATTTTTAGAGAGAGGATTGAATTCTCTTGACAGAAACTTGGAAATTATAGGATCCATAGAAAACTAAGGATAAATTCATGGTGACCCTTGAGTGAAAGATATAGAAATTAAGTAATGCAGTTTATGACAACACAATGTCTGGACTTAAGTCTGTTACCAAACTGTGAACAACAATTTACCAACTCACTGCGAGTGAAGGCTCCATTCGCTTTTGTGACTTCTTAAAATGTACTTTCACGTGTTTGTTATTTTGTCTTCCTGACTGATACTTTTCAGCTTTTATTTGTGAGCATGTTTTTTTACATAGAAATTTTAGCATTTTAGCTTTCCTGAACTTATTTGAGATGATCTAAATTTCCATTATTTTCTCATGAAATTCCTTCAAATTGTTTCTGAGTTGATAAAATTTAATCAGACTCAACATCTTCACATATATCCATATCTATACTATTATATCATTGTCTCAAATTTCAGTTTTGTATCTGTTTTCATATTCTCATGAGTGTTTCTGATAATTTTAATCCAAACCTGACCTGGTAATTTTATGTTTAATGTTGCTGTTCTCTATTTATTATACCCCTGGATTTAAGAAGAGCAGTATCAATGAGATATGCAGAACACAGCATGCACATCCATGTTCATTCAGATTTTGGGAACTTTATTGTTCCCAAAATGAGCCTGAATATAATAGGTAATTACCTTATTACCTCAACTTTGAGAAATTGCTTGAAGTTCAATTCTTATTGTTAGCTATTTAGATCATGAAGAGTTAACATAAACTGTTACAGGTATACAGTACATCCAGTGACTAGTCAACTACCTTCTTTTCAGGTCTCTTATCAAGCAGTGCCATTTTTCCCTTAATTTACTCTCCGGTTTCAAAACATAAAGTCTATTTTCTTTTAGATTCAAGTAGACTCTTAGATTCAGTTAGGTAAAACTAGCAATATTAAAAGGTGTTTAGTGGTAATGATGACACAAAAAGATATCCAATCAATTCTGCTGAGAAAAGTGAGCAAAATGCCAAATAGAAGAACTCTTAGAGGTGGTTCATGACAAGCAAAGTGTATGGAATAGAATGTGAATCAATTCAAATTGATATGGCAATATGTTAATCTAACAGGTACATAAACAATACTCCCTCAATATCAGAAGTTGTTTTATGAGAAAACAAGTACTAATTTAATTGCTATTAAGTTTTTATTAAATGTTTTTAATTTTTCTAATATTTAAATGACAAATTAGATACACAAAATGCATATATTGATACAAATGTTTTTTCTTTCTTTGAGTTTCATAACTGATACTGTTAGCCTTTCTGTTTTCACCAACATGTAGAAACATGTTTCAAAATTAATGAATTTTCCTACTGGCTTCAAGGTCATTTCAGAATGTCAGATATGTTCTCCATATGGTAGGTAGATTGAGATTTGATAAAAAAAATCAGTTTAACTTTCATTTTATAACAGTACAAATGAAATCATAACCAAATGTCCTCTATTTACAAGGTCAGCACGCATCCTGTTGGCTTCCTCTACTGCCAGAAGCAAAGCTCAAACACAATTCTTTCTCTCTTTTTTTTTGTTTGGATTGTTTTAAATTACCATTTCAAATGTTACCCCTTTCATGGTTTCCTGTCCATAAAACCCCTATCTTCCCCCTCCTTCTTCTACAAGGGTATTCCCCCACCCAACAGCTCAACCCCTTCCTGCCTCCCCGACCTGATATTCTCCTACACTGGGAGGGTCCAGGCTTCCCAGAACCAAGGGCTTCTCCTCCCATTGGTTCCCAATGAGGCCATCCTCTGTTACATATGCAGCTAGAGCTATATGTATTCTTTGGATGGTGGTTTAGTCCCTGGGAGCTCTGGTTGGTTGGTATTGTTGTTTTTATGGGATTGCAAACCCCTTCAGCTCCTTCAAACCTTTCTTTCTATAAGTCCTCCAGTGGGTACCCAGTTCTCAGTTCAGTGTTTGGCTGCAAGCATTAGCCTCTGCATTTGTCATGCTCTGGTAGAGCCTCTCAGGAGACAGCTATATCAGCCTCCTTAAAGCATGCACTTCTTGGCATCAGCAATATTGTCTGGGTTTGGTGGCTTTTTGTATATGGGCTGGATCACCAGGTGGGGCAGTCTCTGAATGGCCATTCCTTCAGTCTCTGCTCCAAACTTTGTTTCCATATCTTCTCCTATGAATAATTTTGTGTTCCCTTCTAAGACATCCGCACTTTGGTAGTCCTTCTTCAGGAGCTTCATGTGGTCTGTAAATTGCATCTTGGGTAATCTGAGCTTTTGGGCTAATATCCACTTATCAGTGAGTGCATACTGTGTATGTTGTTTTATGACTGGGTTACCTCACTCAGGATGATATTTTCTAGTTCCATCCATTTACCTATGAATTTCATGAAGTCATTGTTTTTAATAGCTGAGTAGTACTCCATTGTGTAAATGTACCACATTTTCTGTACCAATTTCTCTGTTGAAGGGCATCTGGGTCCTTTCCAGCTTCTGGCTATTATAAATAAGGCTTCTATGAATATAGTGGCTCCTTGTTAAATGTTGGAGCATTATTTGGGGCTATGCCAAGGAGTGGTATAGCTGGGTCCTCAGACAGTACTATGTCCAATTTTCATAGGAAAATCCAGACAGATTTCCAGAGAGGTTATACCAGCATGCAATTCCACAAACAATTGAGGCGTATTCTTCTTTCTAGATATCCTTGCCAGCATCTGTTGTCACCTGAGTTTCTTATCTTAGCCATTCTGACTGGTGTGAGGTGGAATCTCAGGGTTGTTTTGATTTCAATTTACTGATGACAAAGGACGTTGAACATTTCTTTAGGTTCTTCTCAGATATTTGATATTCCTCAGCTGAGACTCCTTCGTTTAGCTCTGCACTCCATTTTTTAATAGGGTTATTTAATTCTCTGGAGCCTAACTTTTTGAGTTTTTGTATAGACTGAATATTAGCCCTCTATCAGATGTAGGATTGGTAAAGATGTTTTCCCAATCTGTTGGTTGCTGTTTTGTCCTAATGACAGTGTCCTTTGCCTTAAAGAAGCTTTGTAACTTTATGAGATCCCATTTGTGAATTCTTGATATTAGAACATAAGCCATTGATGTTCTGTTTAGGAAATTTTCCCCAGTGCCAATGTGTTTGTTCTTCCTCATATTTTTTTCTATTAGTTTGAGTGTATCTGGTTTTATGCAGAAGTCCTTGATCTACTTGGACTTGAGCTTTTGACAGGGTGATAAGAATTGATTGATTTGCATTCTTCTACATACTGATCCCCAGTTGAATTTGTGCCATTTGTTGAAAATGCTATCTTTTTTTCCACTGGATGGTTTTAGTTCCTTCATCAAAGATCAAGTGACCATAGGTGTGTGGGATCATTTCTGGGTCTTCAATTCTATCCCATTGATTTACCTGCCTGTCTCTGTACCAATACCATACAATTTTCTATCACTATGGCTCTGTAATAGAGTTTGAGGTTAGAGATGGTGATTCCCCCAGTAGTTCTTTTATTGTTCAGGATAGTTTTCTCTTTCCTGGGTTTTTTGTTATTCCAGATGAATTTACACATTGCTCTTTCTAACTCTATGACGAGCAAGTCGACTTCATAAACGTGGGGAAAGTCCACTTCTCATTATATTGTGACCCAGAAGGAGCACTAATAAGTTAAACTAAGACTATCATGAGATTGCATTGACGAGTCAGGAGTGAATTTTATGTATTCTATCTGTGATGATGCTCACAGGCTTGCTTCATTTGTAAAAACTTTCTTGACCACATTAAAACTTTCAATTAAAATGAACCTGGTATTGAAACCACTGGATTGCTCAGTACAAAATATCTGCCTTCTTCATTTTTTCCAGTTTACCACTGCTATTGCTTAAAAAGATACACATTTATGTGTCTGATTCACACCCTCTTCAAGCCTACGGTGATGGATTTTTTCTGTGGTTATTATACTAGTTTCACTTTAAGACATGTGATCATTAGTTTTCTTCTGTCCTCTACTTACTTTGTTATCCCAGTCTCTCTAAGAACCGTTTTTAAGGTATGTCATCATGTCTAAAACAGGCGCCTCATTATCAATAGTGATGAATCCTACTCTTTGAATGCTGCATAGTATCTTGGTTTTTTGTTTGTTTGTTTTCCATCTTTATTAACTTGAGTATTTCTTATTTACATTTTGATTGTTATTCCCCTTCCTGGTTTCAGGGCCAACATCCCCCTTCCTCCTCCCCTTCTTTATGGGTGTTCCTCTCCCCATCCTCCCCCCATTACCGCCCTCCCCCCAACAATCACATTCACTGGGGGTTCAGTCTTAGCAGGACCCAGGGCTTCCCCTTCCACTGGTGCTCTTACTAGGTTATTCATTGCTACGTATGCTGCATAGTATCTTTCTAGTTCAGTTCATTCAACTATTTCTCAACTCATTCTCTAATTTATTAAATCTTTTATTTTACGCAATCCTTTGGGGGCCTCTATGTTGATAACTTAGATAAACTCCCAAATTAGTCAATAGAATATATTTCCACATATTTTTATTGCCTTATATTACTCAAGGATTTTTTTTTGTTGAAACCCACTAAATAAAACAACTTTTCCCACTTCCATTCCCCATTCATTTCAATTCAGCTCAAAGCTGAGGGAGACAAATTGTTATTCACAATTGACTGATCTAAATTTTCAACCATGACTACCAAAATCAAGCAAACTTTTTTTCATTCTTTATTTTTTAATTTTAAAACATTTTTAATTTTTTTTAATTTTTAATTTTTTTGTATTTATTTATTGTACGTCTCAATCACTGGACCCCTTCCTGGTCCCCTGGCACTTCAAGTCTCTGGCGGGCTAGGAACAGCCTCTTTCACTGACACCAGCCAAAAAGCAGTTCAGCCAAAAGAACATAACCCACGGTCAAGCAGCAGCTTAGGGATAGGTCCATTCCAATTGCTTGGGACCCACATGGTAGCTACACATATGCTACATATGTGTGGGCAGGCCTAGGTCTAGGCTTTGTTAATTCTTTGGTTGGTTGTACAGTCTCTGAGAGCTCCCCAAGGGTCCTGGTTGGTTGACACTGTTGGTCTTCCTTTGGAGTTCTATTACCTATGGTCCCTCAATCCTTCCCTCATTAGAGTCCCCAGGCACCACTTAACATTTGACTGTGGTTTTTGGTAGCCATTTGAGACAGCTGTTGGGTGGAACCCCTCAGAGGATGGCCGCATTAGACTCCTGTCTACAAGCATAGCAAAATATCATTAGTCGTGTCAGGAATTGTTGCTTGCCCATGGGATGGGTCTCTACTTGGAACAGTTATTGGTTACTGGTTGACCATCCCTGCCGTCTCTGCTCCATCCCCCATTCTTGCATTTCTTGTAGAAAAAATAAGTTTCCCATTGAAAGTTTTGTGGGTGGTTTGGCGTCCCTATCCTCTCAATGGGGGTTCTGTCTGGCTACAGGAGGTGTCATCTTTAGGTTGCACATCCCCATGAGTTTGAGTCTCAGCTAAGGTTTTCCCATACACACATTGATTTGGGGAACTTCCTCTATCCCAGGTTTCTGTCCCATCCTTGAGATCTCTCCCATCTTACTTCCACCAATTGCAGATTCTCATTTATTCCCATGGCCATCTGGCCATCAATCCTGTCTCTCCCCACACCTAATCCTGAAATCACCCCATTTTCCTCCCTATCCCATCTCCTACCCAATTCCTTAGCTCAATCTACCTCCTATGACAATTTTATTCTCACTTCTAAGTAAAATTCAAGCATCCTCACTTGGGCCTTCCTTCTTGTTTATTTTATTTTATGGCTAGTATCTACTTATCAGTGAGTACATACCATGCATGCCATTTTGGGTCTGGGTTACCTAACTGAAGATGATAGTCTCAAATTCCATCAATTCATCTGCAAAATTCATAATGTGTGAATTTAATAGCTGAACAGTATTTTATTTTGTAGATAGACCACATTTTCTTTACCCATTTTTCATTGGAGGGACATGTAGGTTGTTTCCAGTTTTGGTCAAGTGGTCTTTTAATGCTGTTTCCAGACATGGACTAACTTATGCTAGTCATATGTCTATTCACCTAGATATTAGAGAAATATTTCTTTCTCCTTATGTCTTAGACAGAATCAGAAGATCTTACGGTGGTATGACCATATATTCTTCCATCCTTAAAATTGAAAACATCTGTTCTATTAAGTATGTTCTATTAGGCCCAACCAATAACGGGCCCTGCTTCTTTGAATATGAGGTTTTAAATTGAATTATCTTTAGACCCACTATCCCATCTATTAACCATTTAGACTTTCTTGTAGTCAGCCTGCTAACCTTCATAAAAACCTTTGGATTCTTAATATTTACACCAAATACTATATTGCCTATCCCTGTATCAAACAGTGCCCCTAAAACTACCCTTATTCCTGTCCATGAGAAAGGATTTATCATTTTACAGAATTCTTAGATAATCTGCTTACTTAAATAAATTATAAGACATAAACAGTTTTTTGTTGCTGTTGTTCTAACATTTTCTATCCACTTTCTCCTCATTGATAACTACTATTTAAAGCAAAGTTAACTTCAGTCACTCTTTCAAATTAAAAATGTGTATCAGTGTTATTAACAATCTTACTGCTACCAATTCTGAAGGCCAGTTGTCAATCCAGCTTTATTTGTTTATTCTTACTCATCTGATTTTCTTACTTCTGTGATCCATTTACTTTCTATTCCTTTCTGTTCTCAAAATATCAAGATCTACTTTCATTATGAAATTTTCTCTCTCTCTCTCTCTTTCTCTCTCTCTCTCTCTCTCTTTCTCACACACACACACACACACACACACAAACTCACTAGTTTCAATGCTGTGTATGGTTCAAAAATTTAGTCTTAATATTAAAGTACTACGACTTGAGTATAGTTTTGACATAAAATGACTACAAACTTACAGTGAAGACTCTCCTTTCACAGTCCCTATGATTTTTCTATCTATATTGTCTCTTATTCAAGAAATAGCCCACATTAGAAACAATCTTACTGCTACCAATTCTGAAGGCCAGTTGTCAATCCAGCTTGTTTGAGGTTTATTTGTTTATTCTTACTCGTCTGATTTTCTTACTTCTGTGATCCATTTACTTTCTATTCCTTTCTGTTCTCTCTCTATTTGGAAACCAATAGGTCTCCAAATTCACAAGTTAACTTTTTCACTAGGGAAAAACAAAACAAACCAAAACCAAAACCTAAAAGATAAAAATAAATAAATAAATAAATAAATAAATAAATAACTGCTTCCACATAAAAAAAACTTGAAAACAAAAACACCAACACCAACATCAAAGCAAGCAAGCAAGCAAGCAAACAAACAAACAAACAAACACCTTACCCCTTTCGTTACCTACCAAAATGAACTGAACATGCTATCAACAGTCTTTTGGGAAGATGGTAAGATCTGATTGCTGAATCCACACAGTTTGGTAGCAAGATCTAGAGATATCAAGTTGGAATATGGATGAGAGACATAGTGTCACAGGACACAGTATGGTCTGTTGGGGAAGCCTTCTCATCAGAAGTCTTCCTGCTGTGCACCCTTCAAGCTGTAGACGAGCTAGGAAATAGTGGCCAGTAGTAACATGGTGACTAGTCAATAATGAGCATAACCAACTGCTCTTGCTACAAGTTGAAGTATGTAGTTCTAGTTAAGAAAGCTCCTAGCTGGGGGAGGTCACAGACTTGAGTGAGAAAGTTAATGCTTTTGCTTTGCTAAATGTATATACTATTGTTAAAGAGTCAGTAAAGGCCCAACTAAAGGAAACTGTCTCCTTCTGGTATGTCAGGACTCAGTGCAGACATAAACAGTTCTGGTTGAGCTGATCATGAGGCTAGATGCCACTAGGGAGGCTGGTTCATCTTAAGCTTAAGAGATATGAGAAATAATTAGTACATTAATGTGATAATATGCTTTTTCTTCCTAGAACACCCACTCTAAATACAGTGTTTTATATAGTTGTTGGCTATGATGCAGTGTATGTCTGTCTGATTTTCTAACTTATTCAGAAAAAAAATTGTAAGTTTTCCTTTTCTATGTATTTTTTCAAAGCATGCTTTCCCCATTGTTTTGGGGCTTTTTGTTTGTTTGTTTTTCTTTAAAACCACCCCCTCTGAATGGTCGCTGCTGCTGAGCTGTTTGAAAAACCACCATGCCAGCTTAACTCAAATGACATGACATTTTCACTTCTCTTCTCCATTTTCCTCTTGTGGATAGCTGCCAAGATTTATAGCCTGCTTGCTCTGAGATATTGCTTTCATACTAAAATATGATCTTCAGGGTTTTCTATTGTATTCCATATTTTAATTACAGTATTGTTAAAACTAGGAAAGCAAAGGACATACTGGATTTCTCCACTATAGTATGGCAAACCAGATAGGACTCCCAAAATTTCTTATAACAGTAGGTCCATTGAGTTGGAATCTAAAACTTATATTTATGGCAATGGACCAGTGCTGTTTTCAGATGTTGTTGGAAGTCCCTCTTATGTATTTGCACAGATTCATAACTGGTCATAAAAGTAAGAAGAAAGACTTACCTTTCTTCATCAACCTTTTATATCTTACCTCCCATAGCATGGAGAATATGATAAAAAGGGTATGAGTAACTGTAAGAGAAAGGAAAAGTGGATTGAGGTAAAGCACATCCTTTAAAATAGGTCACCCTTTGTCTACTCTTATTTTACTAGTAGTTGTGACCAGAAACAAAAGAACTATGCAAGACTGAGTATTTCAGAAGCTGGTCATAAATCAGAGACAGGTCCATTAGAACACCAACTCAGACATCATTTGGGGCAGAAAATGGGAAAGGTGGAAGAAAACACCAAGGATGGCCCCAATATTCACTGAGAATCTAAATCTATGGTCACTGCAAGAAGGAAAGAGATTTTATTCAGTGTCATAGACAGTGTATTTGGTCCATGCTAATGCAAGTGATATTTGACCTTGAATCCAGTAAACAACCATAATAAACTTTACTGGAGTATTAACAAACAAACAAACAAACAAACAAATAAATAATAAATGTAGAAGGACAAGGTGGGAAGAAGGTAGTTGGAATGGAAAGATAAGGGCAGCTAATAAGGACTGAATACAAGATTATTAATAGCTTCTACAGACATTTAATGTTAAATACATTTATGTATGAAATTATATAAGCCTAGTATGTATATTTTATTCATGCACATAGAAATCATCTACAAATGTCCATAATGCAGTTCCTGTTTATTGGTATGATGGTTTTAGATAAAGAATGTATCTCTCTCTCTCTCTCTCTCTCTCTCTCTCTCTCTGTGTGTGTGTGTGTGTGTGTGTGTGTGTGTGTAGACAAATACGTCAGTTGACTATCTTCTTTTATGGACATATTTTATCTTTTAAATAAATGTACATACCTATTATAGTATTGTATATAAGACACACAAACACACATACATTAAGCATTAAGAATTCATCTGAATAACCAGATAAATTAGGAGATAACCATTTTCTTTCTGAAGTATAAACATAGAAGTCATTTATACTGAACACTGAACTGGAGAATTTTCAGTAAATACATATTTTCTTGTAGGCAGATGCAGAAGCTATGAGACCATTATGCTCAGAGGTAAGCACTAGTAAAGCCAGGAAAGCTAAACACATAGTGTTTGTTCTCCCTTCAAAGGAAGACATATATAACCTGTTTTCTGCTCAGAAGGTTGGGAGTAGATGAGGTTTAGAAAATGTTGTCCTCTGACACATGTATGGCCATGCTGTGCCTGGATGCCTACGTCTTTTCCCTTTAACTCAATCATCCCCAGATCCTAGCATTATTTTTCTGTTAATATCCCATCTCATCATAGGAGATGTTACATGTACTTTACAAATGGGAATAGAAGGGGTTGAATTACCCTGGTTAATTTCATAAAATTTGAATGAAAAAGACCATATTGGATCCTCTCCAGATCCTTAAGATGTTGTTACATGTATTCTTCTACATGCTGACCTCCAGTTAACTAGCACTGTTTGTTGAAAATGCTATCTTTTTTTCCCCACTGGATGGTTTTAGCTCCTTGATCAAAGATCAAGTGTGGGTTCATAGGTGTGTGGGTTCATTTCTGCATCTTCAATTCTGCCTGTCTCTGTACCAATACCATACAGTTATTATGACTATTGCTCTGTAGTACAGCTTGAGGTCAGAGATGGTGATTCCCCCAGAAGTTGTTTGATTGTTGAGGATAGTTTTCACTATCCTGGGTTTTTTGCTATTCCAAATGAATTTGAAAATTGCTTTTTCTAACTCTGTGATGAATTAAGTTGGAATTTTGATGGGGATTGCATTGAATCTGTAGATTGCTTTTGGCAAAATGGCCATTATGCTATATTAATCCTGGCAATCCATGAACATGGGAGATCTTTCCATCTTCTGAGATCTTCTTCATTTTTTTTTCAGAGACTTAAAGTTCTTGTTATACAGATCTTTCACTTGCTTGGTTAGAGTTATATGAAGGTATTTTTATGTTATTTATGACTATTGTGAAGGGTGTCTTTTCCCTAATTTCTTTCTCAACCTGTTTATCCTTTGAATAGAGGACACATGCTCTACTATGTTCATAGCAACCTTATTTATAATAGCCAGAAGCTGGATAGTACCTAGATGCCCTTCAATAGAGGAATTGATGCAGAAAATGTGGTACATCTACACAATGGATCACGACACGTCTATTAAAAACAATGACTTTATGAAATTCATAGGCAAATGGATAGAACTGGAAAACATCATCCTGAGTGAGGTAACCCAACCCCCAAAAAGACACAAGATATGCACTCACTGATAAGTGGATATGAGCCCAAAAGCTTGAATTACCCAAGATACAAATCCATTGACTACATTAAGCTCAAGAAAAAGGACGACCAAAGTACAGATGCTTCACTCCTACTTAAATGGGGGAACAAAAATATTCATAGGAGGATATATGGTTACAAAGTTTAGAGCAGAGACCAAAGGAATGGCCATTCAGAGGTTGTTCCACCTAGGGATCCAGCCCATATACATATAGCTACCAAACCCAGACAATATTGCTGATGCCAAGAAATGCATGCTGACAGGAGCCTGATATAGCTGTCTCCTGAGAGGCTCTCCCAGAGCATGATAAATACAGAGTTGAAGACTAGCAGCAACCATTGAACTGAGAACAGGGTCCCCATTGGAAAAGTTAGAAAAAAGATTGAAGGAGCTGAAGTGGCTTACAACCCCATAAAACAATAATACCAATCAACAAGAGCTCTCAGTGACTAAACCAATACCCAAAGAGTACACATGGACAGACCCATGGCTCTAGATGCATATATAGCAGAGGATGGCCTTGTTGGGCACCAATGGAAGGAGATGCCTTTGGTCCTGCCACGGCTAGACCACCCAGTGTAGGGGAATGTCGGGGGGGGTGGGGAGGCTGGAAGGGGTGGGTGGTTAGAGGGCAACACCCTCATAGCAGAAAGGGAAGGGGAGATTGAATAGGGGAGTTATAAATGGGAAACAGGAAAAAGGGATAACATTTGATGTGAATAAAAAATATCCAATAAGAAAAAGAAAGATATTACATTTATTCAAACTACAGAACCCATCTTTCTGGACAAGGTCGTATGTGCTTACCAGACAATTTTGATATAGCTTTATTGGGATGTGAGATTGAGTTGCTTGATATCAGGACATTTTTTCCCCAAAATTGTGCTGTACCTGAGTATGTCTAAAATAAACTGACCAGCACCAAACTCATGAAGTTGGAACCACCATACGCTACTGATTCATACTGAACCAGACTTTCTTCTCACCTCATGATGGAATGAATAAAACCTTGCTATCTGTAGTGGTGGTAGAGAACATACAGGTAGGGCTGCATTGAAATTAACTCCTGAAACATCCCTCGTAAGTGAAAAGTAACTTTATTCTAGGTATATTGCTTGTGAAATAGGAAAAACTAACTTTAAATATGTAAAAAACTTTCTTCAAATGAATAAGGAAGCATATTTGCTTTACGCATCTGCGTAATATTATGTTTTTAGCACTTTGAATTTCTTTCCTTGATGCTTATAGCATTCTTTTGTAATATTAATCTACTATATGTAGCAAAGTTATATCTTTTATGTATTGTGATTACCTCAATCACAACCTGAAGTGCCGCACATCAACCCTGACAGAAAGAAAGCCATTTCCAGTAAACACTAAGGATTATAAACTGAAAATTCCTAACGTCTGAAATAGAACACAATTAATTTTAATAAGTTCAAGAACAGCAATGGGCAGAAAGACAAGCCACGTGGTATGCAGCTGTGGGATGGAAAGGTCATCACTAAACATGGTTCTCACTTACCCTTTTAGTCCCAGTGTCACGCTCTTGCTCTGGCAACACAAGCTTCTGATATGGCTCCAGCCAGCCTTTTGTGTTGTGCTACCTTGCTAATTTAAAAGCTTTAGTGATTATGCTCCGTTATGATATTAATGGAAAGGTCAATGAATTCAGAAAAATACTTTTTCCCCATTTATCTGGCATGCAGAACCTTTTCTTCTTTTTACAATTTTCAACAGTCCTGATCATCTGGGTCATTTTGCATAATAGATGAACATAAGTTGTCATCTTTCTTGACAAGATTTCTTTTCCCTGTCTGTCATGTATTCCATGTGGGGTAAGGCTGTCTGGACTGGTTAATATGTATGCTTCATGTTCCTGGTTTAAACAACGAGAGCTGTAATGGAGAAAGAGAAGGGAAGAAAGTCATTCTAATAAGACAAGTTACAACTTAGAGGACGGAAAGGTTAAAAATTACTCTAAAAACTCTCATTAAGTGCTGATATAGTGACTGCTAATGTTCTTGCATATTTCTTCTAAAACCATTTTTACATTGTAATGTCTGAAAGATAGCAGGAGGCAAAGGCTTGGGAAGTTTGAGGTGAAGAAGTAAAGAATTTTAATGATTATATGAGAAAAAATGAGTCAAAATGATATGTTATTCTTTTTCTGACGTAAGTCTAATTCTCAATGACATAGTAATGCTCTTTCTTTTCCAGGCACTACATTCATATACACAGAAAGATTTCTTTGAGTTTGTGGATTCTTAATGTGGTTATTGTGTACTTTATGGCTAATATCTATTTAGGAGTAGGGCAAGTGTCATGCATGTCCTTTTAGTTCTAGGTTACCTCACTCAGGGTATTTTCTAGTTCCATCCATTTGCTTGCAAAGTTCATGCTGTCCTTGTTTTTAATAGCTGGGTAGTATTCCATTGTATAAGAAACCAAATAACATGGAAGACCAAAAGGAGGATGCTTGAATCTTTCTCAGTAGGGGAAATAAAATCTCTATGGAGGAGGAACTGAGTGTGAAAGGGGATGGAGAGCAGCATGGGGCAGGGAAGAGAGAATGGAAACCAGCAGTGGGTAGGGAGGGACATCTCTCTGTAGACAGGTAACACTCACAGTGGAGAGATATAGACAGAAACACAGCCACAAAGCCTTCAGCCTGAAATGTATCCTGCCTACATATGCAAGGGACAAAGATAGAACAGAGACTGAGGGAATGTCTAATCAATGACTGCCCCAAATTGAGAGCCATCCCATAGGCAAGAGTCAGTACTTAACACTCTTAATGAGACTCTGTTGTACTTGTAAACAAGAGCTTAGCATAACTGTCCTCTGAGGGGCTCTACCTAGCAACTAATGGAAACAAACGCTGAGACCTACAGCCAAACATTAGATGGAGTCCGGGGAGTCCTGTCAAGTGTTGAGGGAAGAATTGAAGGACTCAAATTGGATAGGGATTCCACAGAAAGACCAACAGAGTCAAAAAACCTGGACCCTTTGGAACAGCAGGAGACTAAACCACCAACCAAAGAGTATACATGGGCTGGAGTAGGTCCCCACCCATAAGTAGTAGATGTGCAGCTGGGTCTTCATTCATGTCCCCAAACAGTTGAAGGAAGGGCTATTCCAGAACCTGTTGTCTGTCTTTGGATCCCATTCCCTTATCTAGTCTACCTGGTCTGACCGCTATTGGAGAAGATGTGACTAATCCTACAGTTACTTGATATACCAGTGTGGAGTGATACCCAGAGGCAGCCTCTCCCATCTCAGAGGAGAACAGGAGGGAGAATGTGAAGAAGAGATTGGTGACGGGTGTATGGAAGAAGAGGAGGGCAGATATTGGGATAAACATATAAATTAATAAAAAATATTTTCAATATTTATTTTTTTTATTACTTTTATTTTTTATAGTCCAGTAATTGCCACCTCCCACAGTTCCTCATCCCTTTCCTGATTCCTTGTCTCCAAGAGGATGTCTCCAGGCCCCCCCATCCCCACCAAACCTCCCCATTCCCTGGGGCTTCAAGACTCTTAAGGGTTAGACAAGTCTTCTCTCACTGAGGCCAACAGGTAGTTCTCTGCTGCCTGGTTCATGGCTCAATGTCTGAGGTCTCAGGAGTCTGGGTTAGTTGACACATCTGGTCTTCCTATGGGGAAGCTCTCCTCTTCAGCTTCTTCCAGACATTCCTAATTCAATGACAGGGGTCCTGCTTCTGTCCATCCATTGGGTGTAAGTATCTGCATCTGTCTCAGTCAGCTGATGTTGGGCCTCTCAGAGAATAGCCACACTGAGCTCTTGTCTGTAAGCACACCATAGCATTAGTAATAGCCCCAGACCTTAGAGCCGCCCCTTGAGATGGATCCCAAATTAGGCCAATCACTGGCCCTCCTTTCCTTCTCTCACTTCTCCATTTTTTTTTTTATTTTGGTTCTTTTAGACAGGATCAACTCTGAGTTTTCAATATTTTCTTTTAATTATGTGACAGAATTATATGTAACTTTAAGGCAGGTTTCCCAGAGAAAGCACAAAAGACAAATGGAACCCTTCCCCTGTTTTATCAATATGACAACAAATAAAAGATATCAGTGTAAATATCTTTAGGTTGAGGATCGGCATTAATTCCAACTCCGAGCATATTGGTAAAACCAATTAGGAGACTTTGATTGCGGGCTTTAGATTTCACGTTGCACAGACCCAAGATTTAATTAGCTTTTACTCTGGCAAAGTTCAAAAACATCTGTGGATGAGCCTTGGCAAAGCTCTTTGATAGCCAAGTTTTATAGGGGCCAAGACCCATAGACATTTTTTCATTATTTAATCACCTAATAAGGGTTTTATATAATTTATTAAAATTCAAACTATAGAACTCCACAATTCTGGACACATATAATCTTTGTGTTTTATAGACAAAATTCACACTAGTATTTGAATGCTCTGAAACCACGTAAGCAGGTTGGTGGTACTGCCATGTGCTTAAAAATACTAATGAAAAACTACCTTCCCTATACAAGTAACAGTAAATTCACACTAAATTACACATGCATGCCAACAAACTCAATAAATATATCACATATTATACACATTTAAACTTTATATCATGTTTACACATAATACATATAGATACTATACTCTATATATCATACATTATATTAAATATAATGCTGGCATCACATGCTGACTATACATAGGATACATACTACTCATCATGCAAAAATATACCCCATATTACACTTACAGATCACACACACACATAAACCATACATCACACATGTGTGTACAGACAACTAAAAACAAAAGACCCTGAGAGAGCCTATAGTATCAAGGCATTTAAAACTTTGGGAGAGTTTTTATAAACAACTAAATTAAAAAGTGGTTTGAACAAAATTATTTATAATACTGTTGAAAATTAGAGAAACCCCTAGGAAAAATTATGTTCATTTATATAACTTATATTAATATCCTTCTAGAAATGCATTAGAAATAATCATTGTTATTAAGTAACACTGATAAATATAACACTGTACTCTGTAAGACTTATTACATAAGTTCAAAAATTAAGCTACAAATTACCTAACAATATTTGTAAAAATGAATAGATTATTCAGAACTATATGTATTTGTGCATATAATATATTATATAATATACATTATATATATATGTATATATACACATGTATGAGTATGTGCCTATCTTAATAAATTTTGGAAGTGAAGCAAGGATAATTAAAATAAATATGTAAGGAAACCCAAAACGTTGGCAGAATTATATGTATTTCTAGGGCAAAATACTACTTAATATAAATCTGAAAACAGACAGAAATGTTTGTGAAAGAAGAACCTAAATAAACACTTAGAGAGGTATGCTACATAATTTGGTCAAGTCATTTTCTAAACAACATCTTTATCTTCATAATAGATATATTCATATATTTATATTTTTATAAAGTACCATTTAATCCCTTGTTATGTAGCTTTAGAGAATATTTTGGAATTGGTGAACAAGGAAAGTTTATAAACATAAAAACCCTCATTTCTCACAGGTAGCATATTACAAATCTAATTTAGAATGTTAGTAAATGCTGGTATCCATCTGCACCAAGAGCTAAGGCTATCACACAGCCTTCTAGACCCTAAACCTGCCTGGAGAGAGCTGGTATTCCAGGAGTGCTCTCATAAGAACACAAGCTCACAAGCCCATAGGAGGGATATGTTCCAGTCAGAGACAGCAAGACAAACAAACATCAGAGATAACCAAGTAGCAAGAGGCAAGAACAAGAACCCATTCAACAGAAACCAAGGATACTTGGCATAATTAGAACTTATTTCTCCTACCTTAGCAAGACTGGAATACCCGAATACACTGGACAAGCAATATTTGAATTAAAAAAATCACATCTCATGATGATGATAGAGGATTTTAAGAAGATCATAAAAAACCTTAAAGATATACAGGAGATCATAAATAAACAAAAAGACAAAACACAAAAATCCCTTAAAGAGTTACAGGAAAGAATAACAAAACAGATAAAGAAATTGAACAAAACCACCCAGGATATAAAAATGGAAATAGAAGCAATAAAGAAATTACAAAGGGAGACAACACTGGAGACAAAAAACCTAGGGAAGCGATCAGGAGTCATGGATGGAAGTATCATCAACAGAATACAAGAGATTGAAGGTAGAGTCTCAGGAGTGGAAGATACCATAGAAAACATTGACATCATAGTCAAATAAAATGAAAAGTATATAAAGCTCCTAACCCATTCAGGAAATCCAAGACACAAAGAGAAGAGCAAACCTAAGGATACTAGGTATAGAAGAGAATGAAGACTCCCAAACTAAAGGCCCCGTAAATATCTTCAATAGAATTATAGAAGAAAACTTCCCTAACCTAAAAAAGAAGATGCATCAGACATAAAAGAAGCCTAGAGAACTCAAAATATATTGGACGAGAAAGAAATTTCTTTTTTCATATAATAGACAAAACACCAAATGTACTAAACAAAGAGAGAATATTAAAAGCAGAAGGTCAAGAAACATATAGAGGCAGACCTATCAGAATTACACCAGACTTCTCTCAGAGATTATGAAAGCCAGAAGATCCTGGACAGATGTCATACAGACCCTACGAGAACACAAATGCCAGCCCAGGCTACTATGCCCAGCAAAACTCTCAATTATCATAGATGGAGAAACCAAGATAGTCCATGACAAAATCAAATTTACACAATATCTTTCTACAAATCCATCCCTACAAAGGATAATGAATGGAACACTCTATCACAAGGAAGGAAAATATACCTTAGAAAAATGAAGAAACAAATCTTTCAACAAGCTCAGCAGAAGAAGTCACACAAACATAATTCTACCTCTAATAAAAATGATAGGAAAATCAATCATTATTTCTCAATATCTCTTAACGTCAAATACCCAATAAAAATATATGGACTAACAGACTGGATACCTAAATAAGACCCAGCATTTTGCTTCATGTAGGAAAAGCAACTCAGTGACAAAGACAGGTACTACCTCAGTGTAAAAGTCTGGAAAAAAAATTTTTCTGAATATATGGTGCCAAGAAACAAGCTGGAGTAGCTATTCTAATATCAAATAAATTCAACTTTACTAAAACTAAAGCACATATTGCATCACAAATAATAATAGTGGCGGCTTCAACACTCCACTTGCATTAATGGACAGATCATGGAAACAAAAACTAAACAGAAACACAGTGAAACTAACAGAAGTTATGAACCAAATGGATTTAACAGACATCTATAGAACATTTCATCCTAAAACAAAAGAATATACCTTCTTCTCAGCACCTCATGGTACCTTCTCTAAAATTGACCATATATTTGATCAGAAAACAGGCCTGAGCAGGTACAAGAAGATTGAAATTATCCCATTCATCCTGTCAGATCATCATGGATTAAGGTTGGTCTTCAACAACAACAATAACAGCAACAACAAAAACAGAAAGCGCACATACACATGGAATGTGAACAACATTCTGCTCAATGCTAACTTGGTCAGGGAAGAAATTAAAAAGAAATTAGGAATTAAAGACTTTTTAAATTTAATGAAAATGAAGATACAACATACCCAAACTTAAGGGACACAATGAAGGCAGTGCTAAGAAGAAAACTTATAGCTCTGAATGTCCCCAAAAGAAACTGGAGAGAGCATACACTAGCAGCTTGACAGCACACCTGAACACTCTAGAACAAAAAGAAGCTAACACACCCAAGAGGAGTAGACTGTAGGAAATAATCAAACTCAGGACTGAAATCAACGAAGTAGAAACAAAAAGAGTTATATAAAGAATCAACAAAATCAGGAACTGAATCTTTAGGAAAATCAACAGACTAAACAGAGGGCACAGAGAGTGTGTCCGAACTAACAAAATCAGAACTGAAAAAGGAAGACAAAATAAAAGAAACTGAGGAAATTCACAAAAAATATCATATCCTATTTCAAAAGCCTATATTCTGCAAAACTGGAAGATCTGGAAGAAATGGACAGTTTTTCTAGACAGATACCAGGTACTAAAGTTTAATCAGGATCAGATAAAATATCTACACAGTCCCATAACTCCTAAAGAAATAGATGCAGTCATTAAAATTCTTCCAACCAAAAAAGCCGAGGACCAGCTAGGTTTAGTTCAGAATTCTATTAGAGCTTCAAAGAAGACCTAATACCGATTCTTTTCAAAGTATATTACAAAATACCAACAGAAAGAACCCTACCCAGTTCATTCTTTGAAGCTACAATTATGCTCATATCTAAACCACACAAAATCACAACAAAGAAAGAGAATTTCAGACCATTTTCCATATGAATATCAATGCGAAAATACTCAATAACATTCTCCCAAACTGAATCCAAGAACACACACATCAAAGCAATCATTTACCATGATCAAGTAGCCTTCATCCCAAGGATGCAGGGATTTTTCAATATACATAAATCCATCAATACAATCCACTATATAAACAAACTCAACAAATGGTGTCAGCAAGTGAAATAACTTTATGATAAGAATTTCAAGTCTCTCAAGAAAGAAATCAAAGATCTCAGAAAATGGAGAGATCGCCCATGCTCATGAATTGACAGAATTAGTACAATAAAAATGGCCATCCTACCGAAGGCAATCTACAGATTCAAGGCAATCCCCATCAAAATCCCTACGCAATTCTTCAAAGACATGGAAAGAACAATTCTCAAATTCATCTGGAAAGGCAAAAAACCGAAAATAGGGAAACAATTCTTTTTTTTTTTAATTGGACATATTTCTTTATTTACACTTCAAATGTTAATCCCTTTACCGGTTTCTTGTCCATCAGCCCACTACCCTCTCCCCCTCCAACTTCCTCTCCCCAATAAGGGTGTTACCTCCCATCCAACACCCCTTACCACCACCCCCAACATTCCCCTGCACTGGGGGTCCAACCTTGGCAGGACCAAGGGTTTCTCCTTCCACTGGTGCCCAACAAGGCCATTCTCTGCTACATATGCAGTTGGAGTCATGGGTCAGTCCATGTCTTTGAGTAATGTTTTAGCCCTGGAATCTCTGGTTGGTTGGCACTGTTGTTCTTATGGGGTTGCAAGTCACTTCAGCTCTTGCAATCCTTTCTCTATTTCCAACAACGGGGATCATGTTCACAGTTCAGTGGTTTGCTGCTCGTGTTCACCTCTGGATTTGGCAAGCTCTGGTTGTGTCTCTCAGGAAAAGATCTATATTTGGTTTCTGTCAGCATGCACTTCTTAGCTTCATCCATCTTACCTAGATTTGGTGGCTGTATGTATATGGACCACATGTGGGGCAGGCTCTGAATGGCCATTCCTTCAGTCTCTGCTCTAAACTTTGCCTCCCTATCCCCTTCTATGGATATTTTTGTTCCCCTTTTAAGGAGTGAAACATCTGCATTTTGGTCATCCTTCTTCTTGAATTCCGTGGATTGCATCTTGGGTAATTCAAGCTTTTGGGCTAATAGCAACGTATCAGTGAGTGCATACCATGTGTGCTTTTTTGTGATTGAGTTACCTCCTCGGGATGATATTTTCTAGTTCAATCCATTTGCCTATGAAGTTCATGAAGTCATTGTTTTTTGAGAGCTGAATAGTACTTTATTGTGTAGATGTACCACATTTTCTGAATCTATTTCTCTGTTGAAGAGCATCTGGGTTCTTTCCAGCTTCTGACTATTATAAATAAGGCTGCTGTGAACATAGTGGAGCATGTGTCTTTGTTGTATGTTGAAGCATCTTTCAGATATATGCCCATCAGAGGTAGAGCTGGGTTCTCAGGTAGTGGAATGTCCAATTTTCTGAGGAACCTCCAGACTGATTTCCAGAATGGTTGTACCAGTCTGCAATCCCACCAACAATGAAGGAGTGTTCTTTCTCCACATCCTTGCCAGCAACTGCTGTCACCTGAGTTTTTTACCTTAGCTATTCTGACTGGTGTAAGGTGGAATCTTAAAGTGGTTTTGATTTGCATTTCCCTGATGACTAAGAATGTTGAACATTTCTTTAAGTGCTTCTCAGCTATTTAATATTCCTCAACTGAGAATTCTAGGTTTAGCTCTGTACCCCATTTTTAATGGGGTTATTTGGCTCTCCAGAGTCTAACTTCTTGAGTTCTTTGTATATTTTGTATATTACCCTTCTATTGGGTATAGGATTGGTAAAGATCTTTTCCCAATTTGTTGGTTGCTATTTTGTCCTAATAAAAGTGTCCTTTGCCTTACAGAAGTTTTGTAGTTTTATGAGTTCCCACTTGTCAATTCTTGATCTTAGAGCATAAGCCATTGGTGTTTAGTTCAGGAAATTTTCCCCAGTGCCCATGGCTCAAGACTTTTCCTCACTTTTTCTTCTATTAGTTTGAGTGTGTCTGGTTTGATATGGAGGTCCTTGATCCACTTGGACTTAAGCTTTGTACAGGGTGATAAGCATGGATCGATCTGCATTCTTCTACATGTTGACCTCCAGGAGAACCAGAACCATTTGCTGAAAATGCTATCTTTTTTCCATTTGATGGTTTTGGCTCCTTTGTCAAAATTCAAGTTACCATAAGTGTGTGGTTTCATTTCTGGGTCTTCAATTCTATTCCACTGATCTATCTACCTGTCTCTGCACCAATACCATACAGTTTTTATCACTATTGTTTCATAATACTGCTTGAGGTCAGGGATGGTGATTCCTTCAGAATTTCTTTCATTGTTGAGTATAGTTTTCACTATCCTGGTTTTTTGTTGTTGTTGTTGTTGTTGTTGTTGTTGTTGTTGTCATTATTCCAAATAAATTTGAAAATTTCTCTTTCTATATGTATGAATAATGGAGTTGGAACTTTGACGGAAATTTCATTGAATCTGTAGATTGCCTTTGGCAAAATGGTCATTTTTACATTAATCCTGCAAATCCATGAGCATGGGAGTTCTTTCCATGTTCTGAGATCTTCAATTTCCTTCTTCAGAGACTTAAAGTTCTTTTCCTACAGGTATTTCTAGATACCTTGGATAAAGTCACATCAAGGTATTTTATATTATTTGGGATTATTGCAAAGAGTGTCATTTCCCTAATTTCATTCTCAGCCTGTTTTTCCTTGGAGTAGAGGAAGGCTATTGATTTGTTTGAGTTAATTTTATACCCTGCCACTTTGTTTAAGTTGTTATCAGGTTTAGTAGTTCTCTGGTGACCTTTCGGCATCATTTAAGCATACCATCATATCATCTGCAAATAGCAGTATTTTGACTCCCCCCTTTCCAATTTGTATCCCTTTGACTTCCTTTGTTGTCTGGTTGCTCTGGCTAGGACCATGAGTATTTTATTGAATAAGTAGGAAGAAATTGGGCAGCCTTGTCTAGTTCCTGATTTTACTAGGATGGCTTCAAATTTCTCTCCATTTAGTTTGATGTTACTACTGGTTTGGTATATATTGCTTTTACTCTGTCTAGGTATAGGCCTTGAATTCTTGATCATTCCAGGACTTTTATCGCGAAGGGGTGTTCGATTTTGTCAAATGCTTTCTCAGCATCTAATGAAATGATCATGTGGTTCTTATCTTGAGTTTGTTTATGTAGTGGATTACATTGGTGGATTTCCATATATTGAACCATGAGGGCATCCCTTGGATGAAGCCTAATTCATCATGATGGATGATTGTTTTGATGTGATCTTCTATTCAATTTGCAAGAATTTTATTGAGTATTTTTGCATCAATATTCATGAGGGAATTTGTTCTGAAGTTCTCTTTCTTTGTTGGGTCTTTCTGTGGTTTTGGTATAAGAGTAACTGTGGCTTCGTGGAGGAATTTGGTAGTGCTCTGTCGGTTTCTATTTTGTGAAATAGTTTGGATAGTATTGGTATGAGATCTTCTATGAAGATCTGATAGAATTCTGCACTAAACCCATCTGGTCGTGGACTCTTTTTGGTTGGGAGACATTTTAATAACTACTTCTCTTTCTTTAGGACTTTTGGGGTTGTTTAGATGGTTTATCTGTTCCTGATTTAACTTTGGTACCTGGTATTTGTCTATAACATTGTCCATTTCCTCCAGATTTTCCAGTCTTGCTGTTGCTGAATATAGGCTTTTGTAGTAGGATCTGATGATTTTTTTAATTTCCTCAGGTTCTATTGTTTTGTCTCCCTCTTTGTTTCTGATTTTGTTAATATGGATACACTCTCTGTGCCCTCTAGTTAGTCTGGCTATCTTTGTTGATTTTCTCAAAGAACCAGCTCCTGGTTTTGTTGATTCTTTGTATAGACCTTTTTATTTCTACTTGGCTGATTTCAGCCCTGAGTTTGATTATTTCCTGCCTTTTACTCCTCTTTGGTGTATTTGCTTCTTTTTGTTCTAGAGTTTTTAGGTATGCTGTTAAGCTGTTCATGTATTCTCTCCTGTTTGTTTTTGAAGACACTCAGAGCTATGAGTTTTCCTCTTAGCACTGCTTTCATTGTGTCCCATGAGTTTGGGTATGTTGTATCTTCATTTTTATTACATTCTAAGAAGTCTTTAATTTCTTTCTTTGTTTCTTCCTTGACCAAGGGGTCTTTGAGTGGAGTGTTGTTAAACTTCCATGTATATGTGGGCCTTCTGTCGTTATTGTTGTTATTGAAGATCAGCCTTAGTTGGTGGTGCTCTTATAGGATGCATGGGATCATTTCTATCTTCTTGTATCTGTTGAGGTCTGTTTTGTTACTGATTATATGGTCAATTTTGGAGACGTTACCATGAGGTACTAAGTAGGTATATCCTTTCATTTTAGGATAGAATGTTCTATAAATATTTGTTAAATCCATTTGGTTTATAACTTCTGTTTGTTTCTCTATGTCTCTGTTTAATTTCTGTTTCCATGATCTGTCCATTGACAAGAGTGGAATGTTTAAATCTCCTACTATTTTTGTGTGAGGTGCAATGTGTGACTTGAGCTTTAGTAAGGTTTCTTTTATGAATGTAGGTGGCCTGAATAGATATTTAGGATTGAGAGTTCATCTTGGTTGATTTTTCCTTTGATGATTATGAAGTGTCCTTCCTTATCTTTTTTGATGACTTTTAGTCGAAAGTCGATTTTATGTGATATTAGAATAACTACTCCATTTCTTCTGACCATTTGCTTGGAAAGTTATTTTCCAGCCTTTTACTCTGAGGTAGTGTCTGTCTTTGTCTCTGAGGTGTGTTTTCTATAGGCAGCAGAATGCAGGATCCTTATTGCATATCCAGTTCGTTAATCTATATCTTTTTATTGGGAAATTGAGTCCATTGATGTTGAGAGATATTAAGGAATAGTGATTATTGCTTCCTGTTATATTCATATTTGGATATGAGGTTATGTTTGTGTGCTTTTCTTCTCTTTGTTTTGTTGCCAAGATGATTAGTTTCTTGCTTTTTCTAGGGTGTAGCTTGCCTCCTTGTGTTGGGCTTTACCATTTATTATCCTTTGTAGGGCTGGATTTGTAGAAAGATATTGTGTAAATTTGGTTTTGTCATGGAATATCTTTGTTTCTCCATCTGTGTTAATTGAGAGTTTTGCCTTGGCATTTGTGTTCTCTTAGGGTCTGTATGACATCTGTCCAGAATCTTCTGGCTTTCATAGTCTCTGTTGAGAAGTCTGGTGTGATTCTGATAGGTCTGCCTTTATATGTTTCTTGACCTTTTTCCCTTTCTGCTTTTAATATTCTTTCTTTGTTAAGTGCATTTGGTGTTTTGACTATTATGTGACAGGAGGAGTTTCTTTTCTGCTCCAATCTAGTTGGAGTTCTGTAGGCTTCTTGCATGTTTATGGGCATCTCTTTTTTTAGGATAGGGAAGTTTTCTTCTATGATTTTGTTGAGGATATTTACTGCTCCTTTGAGCTGGGAGTCTTCACTCTCTTCTATACCTATTATCCTTAGGTTTGATCTTCTCATTGAGTCCTGGATTTCCTGTATGTTTTGGACCAGTAGCTTTTTCTGTTTTATGCTATCTTTGACAGTTGTGTCGATGATTTTTATGGAATCTTCTGCTCCTGAGATTCTCTCTTCTATCTCTTGTATTCTGTTGGTGATGTTTGTATCTACCGCTCATTGTCTCTTCCTTTGGTTTTCTATATGCAGGGTTGTCTCCCTTTGTGATTTCCTTATTGCTTCTATTTCCATTTTTAATTCCTTCACCTGTTTCATTGTGTTTTCCTGGAATTCTTTCAGGGATTTTTGTGATTTCTGTCTATAGGCTTCTACTTATTTATTTATGTTTTCCTGCGTTTCTCTAAGTGAGTCTTTTTTTTTTTTTATGTCTTTCTTGAAGTCCTCCATCATCATGATCAAATGTGATTTACATTCAAGATCTTGCTTTTCTGATGTGTTTGGTTATTCAGTGTTTTCTTTGGTGGGAGAATTGGGCTCCGATGATGCCATGTAGTCTTGGTTTCTGTTGCTTGGTTTCCTGCGCTTGCCTCTATCCATCAGGTTGTCTCTGGTATTACCTTGTTCTGCTATTTCTGACAGTGGCTAGTCCGTCCTATAGGCCTGTGTGTCATGAGTGCTGTAGACCTGTTTTCCTGTTTTCTTTCAGTCAGTTATGGGAACAAAGTGTTCTGCTTTTAGGCTTGTAGTCTTTCCTGTCTACTGGTCTTCAGCTGTTCCTGTGGGCGTGTGTCCTGAGTCCACCAGGCAGGTCACTTGGAGCAGAAAAGTTGGTCTTACCTCTGATCCTGCAGCTGAAGTTGCTCCTGGGTGGCTGCTTTTGAACTCTCCTTGATGGCAGCATCCAGAAGGGCCTGCCTCGCCTTTTCCCAGGGCCCCGGTGCACCAGGGTCCCAGATGGCTTTAGGTGTTTTCCTCTGGAGTCAGAAATGTGGGCAGAGTGTAGTCTCTTTCAGTTTCCCAGGCATGTCTGCCCCTCTGAAGGTTTAGCTCTCCCTCCCACCAGGATTTGGGTGCAGGGAGCTGTTGACAGGTTCCCTTCAGATCCAGGCAGTTTCTTGTCTGCAGAGGACCTATCTTCCTGTTCCCAGAGGCCCTATTGTCCTGTATTTCTTTACGGGAGTCATTTATGTCCTTCTTAAAGTCCTCCATCATCATCATAAAATGTGATTATAAATCTAAATCTTGCTTTTTCCAGTGTGTTTGGATATACAGTATTTGCTTTGGTTGGAAAACTGGACTCTGATGATGCCAAGTAGTCTTGGTTTGTGTTGCTTAAGTTCCTGTGCTTATCACTCACCATCAGGTTGTCTTTGGTTTTAGCTCGTCTTGCTGTTTCTGACAGTGGCTTGACCCTCCTGTAAGCCTGTATGTCAGCACTCTGCTAGACCTGTTTTCCTGTTTTCTTTTAGCCATTTCTGGGAACAGAGTGTTCTGCTCCTAGGTGTCTAGTTCCTTCTGGTATCTGTCTTTCAGCTCTTGGCTCAGGCAGGGATCGGAAGGTCCCTGAATGGTCCAAGGTCTCTGCACCCAGGGGGCACAGCTGGTACTAGGTGATTCCCTCTTGGGTCAGTAACGTGGGCAGAGGATAGTTTCCTCTGATTTCTCAGGAGTGTCTGCACTTCTGAGAGTCCAGCTCTTTCCCCTATGGTATGTGGGTGCAGGGAGCTGTTTGACTGGCTCAGTTCAATTCTGGGTGCAGACCAGAACTGCAGGTACCTGCTGCTAACTGCTCCTATAGTCCTGTGTCCAGAGGCACTATGCAGATTCCTCTTGGGCTAGGGATGTGGACAAAGGGTGGGCAGAAGTGGTGGTCTGTCCTGCGGTCTCAGGATGATCTGCACTTCTGGGTGTTCAGTTCTCTCCCACACGTGATTTGGGGATATTTTTCTTTATTTACATTTCAAATGTTATTCCCTTTCCCAGTTTCCTGTCCATAAGCTCCCTATTCCTTCCTTTTTTCCCCTTCCCCATAAGGGTGTCCCCCCAGTCCACCTCTCCTTACCACCCCCCCTCAGACATTTCCTTAAAATACGTCTGGGGGAATCACCATCCATGACCTCAAACTCTACTACAGAGCAATAGTGATAAAAACTGTATGGTATTGTTACAGAGACAGACAGGCTGATCAATGGAATAGAATCGAAGACACAGACATAAAATCACACACTTATACACCTGTGTCTTTGACAAAGAAGCCAAAAACATACAATGGAAAAAAGAAAGCATTTTCAATGAATGGTGCTGGTCTAACTGGATATCTGTATGTAAAACAAATAAAAAATAGACCCGTATTTGTCATCATTCACAAAGCTGAAGTCCAAGGGGATCAATGATGTCAACATAAAACCTGATATACTGAATCTAATAGAAGAGAAAGTCAGAAAGATCCATGAACTCATTGGCACAGGCAGACATTTCCTATACAGAACTCCAATGGCTCATGCTCCAAGGTCAAGAATTGGTAAGTGGGACCTCATGAAACTGGAAAGTTTCTATAAGGTAAGGACATAGTCAATAAGACAAATCCACATCCTACAGATTGGGAAAAAATATTCACTAACCCCATATCTGAGAGAGGGCTAAAATCCAAAATATATAAAGATTTCAAGAAGCTTATCACCAAAAAACCAAACAACCCAATCGAAAAATGAGGTATAATACTAAACTGTGATTTCACAATAGAGGAGTCTCGAATGGCTGAAAAGCCCCTAATGAAATGTTCAAAGTCCTTAGTGATCAGAGAAATGCAAATCAAAATGACCCGGAGATTCCACCTTACACCAATCATAATGGCTAAGATCAAAATCTCATGTGACAACACATGTGGTGAGAATGTGGAGAAAGGAGAACACTCCTGCCTTTCTGATGTGATTGCAAACGGGGGCAACTACTCTGAAAATCAATGTGGAGGTGTGTCAGAAAATTGGAAATAGACCTATCTAAAGACCCAGAAACACCACTCTTGGGAATATTCCCCAAAGATGCCCAATGATGCTCAAATAGGGGCACATATACCACTATGTTCATAGTGACCTGTTTTGTGATAGCCAGAAGCTGAAAACAACCCAGATGTCCTATGACAGAAGAATGGATAAAGAAAATGTGGCTCATTTACACAATGGAATACTACTCAGCTATTAAGAATGAAGACAGCTTGAGTTTTGCAGGCAAATTGATAGAACTAAAAAATATCATCCTGAGTGAGGTAACTCAGGCCCAAATGGACATGCATGGTATGTTCTTCCTTATGTGGATATTAGCCAAAAAAAGCACAGAATACCCAAGACACAGTCCACAGAACTCACAAAGGTCAACAAGCTGAAGGGCCCAAGTGAGGATACCTCAGTTCCACTTTGGAGGGAGAAGAAAGCAACTGCAAGGTGGGAGGGAGGAAGGGACAGGGGATTGAAAATGGATGAGGGTGGGGGAAGAGGGGAACATAATCTGATATTGGGGGGGACTGAAGTCCTAAGGGCCAGCAGAAAGAATGGAAACAGGTGTCCTCGGGAGAAACGAGATTGGGAGGACCCTCTAGAATGTACCAGAGACCTGGGAAGTGAGAGATTCTCAGGACTCAAAAGGGGAAGCCCTAGATGAAAGTCCCTACAATAGGGAGAGAGAACTTTTTGAATACACCTCCAGCAGAAAGACAGGCATCAAGTGAGGTGTGAGATTGCTATCCCACAAACAAAGCTCTGACCCTTAATTCTTCCTGTCTAAAAGAAATGCAAGGATGTAAATGGAGAGCCTGAGCGACAGGCCCAAAGTGGGTTCCAGCTAAAGGGGAGGTCCCAAGAGTTGACATCATTACTGAAACTATGGGTCATTCACCTACTATGTTTGTTCTCCAAAAGACCCAACAAGCAGCTGAAAGAGTCAGGTGCAGATATGTGTGCCGAACCAACAAACAGAAGCTGCTGACCCCTCTGGTTGAGTTAGGGTAAAGCTGGAGGAAGCTGAGGAGGAAGGCAACCCTGTATGAGGACCAGCAGTCTCAGCCTGGATCTCTGAGATCTCTTAGACACTAGATCGCTAATCAGGTAGCATGTATCAGCTGAGATGAGGTCTCCAACCCATATACAACATAGGACTCCCGGGTCTGGGTTCAGTCAGAGAAGATGCGCCTAACCCTGAAGAGACTGGAGACCCCAGGAAGTTTAGAAGTATGGTAGGGTGGTTGGGGTGGGACATCCTTTGGGAGACTTGGGGAGTGTAGGGAGTGGGAGGAGTTATGGAATGAGGAACCCTTGGGGTTGGTCCAGGAGGGGAATAAAATTTGGAGTGTAAAATAAATAAATAAATAAAAAAATCGCAAAACTTCTTTAAGGCAAAGGACACTGTCAATAGGACAAGATGGCAACCAACAGATTGGGAAAAGTTCTTTACCAATCCTATGTCTGATAGAGGGCTAATATCTAATATATACAAAGAACTAAAGGAGTTAGACTCTGAAGATCCAAATAATCATATTAAAAAATGAGGTATAAAATGTTAGTGAATATCAGTCACTATTTTCTGAAACAGAATTTGATATTTTTCATGATTACAACATTTGGGAGAAATATTGTAAAAATATATGAATATCTTATGTTTATATAAATTGTTGATTTCAAAGAAAATAAAAGAAAGTGCTTTGAAGGAATGCAAACATACAGTCATAATTGGATGGAAATCAGAGTATGTCATTGTGTGAAAAAAATCTAACCATGTGATGCTTTCTGTGAGACGCCAGGGAATACAAAGGTAATCAGAGCTGGGCTCAAAGAGAAGTTTGTCTTATGTTTTATGTGAGCAGATTCTATATCTTTTGCTATATAACTTGTGAAAAATATGATTTAAAAATATTGTTTTATTTTAACTAATGTTAATTTTTTTCTCAGTCTGTAAAATGGAGAAGAGAACCTGGGAGAAGCTGATGCTCATAGCTTGTGCTATTATTGCCTTTGAGAACCCTGCTGATGTCAGCATCATCTTCTCCAGGAGCATTGGCCATGAAGCTGTGCTTAAGTTTGCTGCTGTCACAGGAGGCACTCCAATTGCTGGCCATTTCACACTTGGGATCTTCACTAACCAGATCCAAGCAGCCTTCAGGGAGCCACGGCTTCTAGTGGTGACCGATCCCCAGGCTGACCACCAGCCCCTCACAGAGGCCTCTTATGTCAACCTGCCCACCATTGCTCTTGCAAGACTTCTTCAAACTCCCCTAATGCTTTTTAAAAAGATTTATTCATTTATTACATATAAGTATACTGTAGCTGTCTTAAGACACACCAGAAGAGGGCATCAGATCTCATTACAGATGGTTGTGAGCCACCATGTGGTTTCTGGGATTTGAACTCAGGACCTCTGGAGAAGCAGTCAGAGCTCTTAACCAGTGAGCCATTTCTCCAGTCCACTTTACAATCTGTACAATTGGAGAAGAGACTGAGAGAAAGGAGGTGACAGGCCCAAATTGGGATCCTTTTTGAGGGGAAGCTCCAAAGCTGGACACTATTATACTAAAGCTGGACATATCATAATGTTATGGTGTGCTTACAGACAGGAACCTAGAATAGCTGGCCTTGGAGAGGCCCAACAAGCAGCTGAAAGAGTCAGATTCAGATACTTACACCCAACCAATGGACAGAAGCAGGGGATCCCTGGCATTGAATTAGCAAAAAGCTGGAAGAAGCAGAGAAGGGGGATGACCCCATAGGAAGACCAGCATTCTCAACTATCCTGAATCACCAACCAGGCAGCATACATGAGTTTGTCTGAGGCCTCTGACACATACACAGCACAGAATTTCCTGCTCTGTCCTCAGTGAGAGAAGATGTACCTAACGCTCAAGAGACTAGCAGTAAAAGGGAGTGGGGAGGGTGTATGGAGTGTTAATGAAGTGGATGGAGCCATCCTCTTGGAGACAGGAGAGGAGAAATGGGATGAACAACAGTCAGAGGGTGAACCAGGAGGGAGATAATGACTGGACTGTAAAAAAGATTTAATAATGATATTATTATTATTATTATTATTATTATTATTATTATTGTTATTATTATTTTTATAGTGCAAGTCAGATGCCAACCATTTTCCTTAATGTATTGAACAAAATCATGGTTCATAGCTTAAATCAGGTCTTATTATCTTTTTTTTAATCTTTATTAACTTGAGTATTTCTTATTTAAATTTCGATTATTACTCCCCTTCCTGGTTTCCAGGCCACAGAGAGAGAGAGAGAGAGAGAGAGAAAGAGAGAGAGAAAGAGAGAGAGAGAGAGAGAGAGAGAGAGAGAGAGAGAGAGAGAGAGAGGATTATGCAGTTAATATGCTTATTTCTACTGCAGACATATCATAGAAAACATCCTACCTGAATTTTTATCTCCAGGTTACATGATGTTGTACAAACCACTATACAGATACACAGTATTCCCAGGATGGAGTGGAATGAACTGGAACGTACTTTGGCAATCAGTTTGTCATCCTCTGTGGAAAGCATTTTTACAAATTAAGCCATTTAGCATACCTACCCTACCGTCTACAATTATTCTTGGGAATTACCAAGGACAGGTGGTAGGGGGAGAAACTAACTAGATTCAAGGCTACCAAAAACATTGTCGCTATTTTTAAAAGTATGTTTATTAATAGACCATAAAATTAAAAATAGGTTGTGGATTTGTTTGATTATACTGAAATTCAAGTTTTATTGCCAGGGTACACATGTATGTTTAATCTACTCATTTAAAAACAACCACTAAAAATAGCATTAGGGAGCACTGAACACGAGGTACAATTCCTATATATGCTTAAGACATGCTTTTATAAATTATAACATATAAACTTAAAAATTTCTTTGTAAATCCTAAACAGAGATTCATTACAACTCATTTGGGTATAGAGCTATAAGTACATTAAACAAAGTAATAGGTACTCCTAAGACTCATTTACCCATTCTAATCACTTCATTTCTAAGAAAGTGCCATATTCTGAATAGCATAGGATTATTATGATAAAAAAAGACTCCGATCAAGAAAAGAATTACATAGTGGTCAAATGAAAGCAGACAAGATTATTCAGAATATGCTGGGTACTTTCAAGATAGAATTATGCTTCATTAGAAAATGTAAATCTTGAAGAAGAGAATAACAATAGTTCTATAGAGAGGAAAACTTACAAAGTCACTCAGGCAATATGCTAGATCTTCCAGAATTTATGAAAACTCCACATGCTATAATGTATGTGCCACATACGATTTCATTACATCTTCCACGTCTTTAAACACGAAAATCAGTTTGAGTTACAATCTACTACTTATGCAAAAATTTATGCCAAATAAATATAGAATATTAGTACTGGCAGTTTATCTAATGAGACGCTGTTTCAAATGTGCAAGCTTGGCAAAGGACAAGCAAAGTGTCACTGGGAATTAAAAGCAGCAACTTTTCAGGAATAGCTGCAGTGACCAGAGACTCAAAATGCCTTACTTGGTTCAAATTCCTGAAGCTTTGCTCACGTGGCAAGAAGATATAAGCATAGAGTCCGCAAATAAGCATGAATTATATTGTAGCATTTTCTTCATGATAAAATTTAGGAAAAAATGTCAAAAGCAAATGCTCTTTATGTGATTCTGTCTCTCCTATGTAAAATGCTTTATTTTTCTAATGAAAGTCAACTCAATGTTTATGTTCTGCTTTTTGTGGGTCTCCATGTATAACGCAAGAGTAGTGTTAGGTAGCTTCACTTGGATTCTGTGGTAAAGGTATTTATGTCGTCTTTGTAATGCAGATTAGTATGTAATGCCGGTCAGACTTTACTTTTTTTTCCCAGTTACATTCATTAGGTTATTTTCCTGCACTTGGTTAGGAGAAATCTCAAAACTCTATGTTAACAATAACATGCTGAAAACATTTAAGATGCCTCAGTGAAGAAGTTCATTTGTATAATTTTGAGAAGAACAACTATCAATATCTGAATAGTTAAAAAGGCTCAGAGCAAATAATCAATGTTGTCTTAGCATCTTTGGGCCTTTGGTCTACCTTGTCACCTCATTCCATTTCAAGAACTGTCTGGTGACAATGGATTAAGAAGTTAGTTGCTAAGTAGGTGGCTGTGACAGAGGGTGACATCTGATCCGATCTTATAATAAGAAATCACATGACTTTCTGCTCTGGCTAAAGATGTGGAAATAGTTTTATTCCTATGAGGCAGTAATTCAATTATAGGCAGTTTCTTAAATGGAGCGATAGTAAGATGTGAATGTACTTATTGAGATATTGGATATGAATAAAAAAGTGTAATTTAAGAAACTACGTAAAAAAAGTGTAGAAATCTTAAGCCATGGATATTATCCAATCATATAGGAATTCAAAAGTCTGTATGCTCAGGGCAAGAATAGATGTTACTGTCAAAATTGAATATCACATTACTTCACTTAGCTTAGCATTCATTTCACTACGTGCAAATGTCTTCCTTCTTGTGTCACGAATGTAGAGATTTTTTCCCTGCAGAAGCATTTAGGACAACTGAGTTGCATTGTAACATTTTATATTCCTTGTCAGAATTTAAGTTTTGCAAAAATTATGTGTTCTTTCAAATGTGTCAAAGTTTTTGCTGACTCAGCCATTGAGTAGTTGTTCCAGAAAATTTGGAGACTAGGCAGGCCTTTAAATGATGACTGAAATGAATACTTATAAATTCTCCTTGCTCAAGGTTTTACAACAGCTCCTTTGCCTACTGTGATTTGAATATTTTAAATCAATCTATTTGCTTTATCTTTTCAATTTTTTTTATGATAATTTATTAATTTGAATATTCATCCCAGAAGATTTGCACTATTTTTAAGTAAAAAATACAGTGATAGAATTTTAAATAATATTGAAGAATATTCCATTAAAAAATGAATGAGATTTTAACTTAATGCTTTCCTCCCCTCACCAGGACTTTTCTAAGTTTATTAGTCTCCAAAAGTTAACCAATATTTTCCTATTTGTCTTCCCTTATAAATCGTGAATGAAATAAAACAAAAGTATTTAGTACAAATTTCAGTATTGTTTATATTTTGTTTCATTTAGAAAATATTGGCGAATGGTTATTTCTGATCATATATATCCAGTGTGTACAAGGAAAAATTTTGTGATCTGGAGAGATGGATTAAGAGGTATGAGTACTTATAACTCATTTATGATGATCATACATAGTTTACAAATTTCTATAACTCCAAATTAAAGGGATCCATCACTCTTTCAAGCCTCTGATTATCTGTATCCTCCTGCATGTTACACACACAGACACACACACACACACACACACACACACAAACATATACCACTGTACAAATATATTAAGTCATTTCTAAAGACCCAATTATACATGATATTTGTACTGTTGGCGATTTACAATATACAGATCATATAAAATATTCAATATATTGATATTTAGTGTTTCTCGTTTTAAAACAAGCTAGGGAGCTAGCCTTCAAGTTCAAAGTTCAGTTGATGGAGTGTTTGCCTTGAAATTAAGAAGCCCTGGGGCTGATCCCAAAACCTCATGAACTAAATTTGAAGGTGTATGACAATATCTCCAAACTCCAGAGATGAAGGCATAAAGTTGAAGATCAAGGTCATTCTGAGCTACTTAGCACTGTACAGGTCTGCCTACAGACAATACACACTGCCTCAAAGTTAATTAATCAAAACGATGTACAAATCTTTGAGTGAGTATCTCACTCACTTATCCCTCACCTCTTCCAAGCTAAGGGTCAGAAACCTATATTCAGTTATAAAAGTATTTAGAACAGTAAGATATGACAAAAATTGATTGAAACTCAAATCTATAACAAATATGAGATGTATCTGGCAGGACTTAGCCTTTTCTCATTGTGGAAATGCCTTGAAACCTTGGTCCTCAGGAAATGATGTGTACAGTTTCTGTTTCAGATGTTGTTACATCACACAACATCAATAAGTGGTGACTGAAACATCTCCAATTAGATTGGAGACATATGTATATAATAGAGTAAAATACACACACACACACACACACACACGTAGGGGATGTGGAGGGTAACCTTTTGAAGGAAAAATTGGGATGGAGAGTAAAGCACCACACGCTCCTACCACTCCTAAGAGTCTTGAGCTGACTTACATGGCATTAGATCAAAACTGGCTCCTGGAACACTGGTGAAACAGCAAGGAAGAGCCAAGACCAGAGAAGTAGCTGCTTCCCCTGTCTTCATGGAATTCCTCACAGGTGACATGCCACCTCTCTATCCCTCCCCTGCTCTATCGGGGCAGCCTCATCTGGCAGGGATTTTATTGGGACACAGTGACAGTGTAGTGAGATAGGATTGGCAGAGGATTCAGGAGCTTAGGAGTGTTTTGAACAATCTGTATAAATTTATGCTCTGTGCAATAATCACAGATCTGCACACTGATGTGGGACACACACAACACACACACACACACACACACACACACACACACACACACACACACACACACACACACACAGCGTCATAGTTTAACTATAGCTAACGAAGATTTTAATATGATCCTAATATTATCTCTCAAAATATAAATAACAAATTAGGCTATTTTTGTATGTGATTGTGTTAGAACATTTGATTTTTAAATTTGACTTTTGAATTGCTGATTTAAGTTTCATAGAAATTGTAAAATAAATTTTTGGTTGCAATTGGACAAAAATCCCAACATTTTATGAAATAACCCTAAATATACTTTTGCTGTTTTGCACTACTTTGTTTCTGAAGTAACATTCTCAGCAGTAATGATTATACAATCAAAGTATTTAGGGTATCTGTAAAAAATGTTGACAATAAATTATCCTATAGAATTAAATACTCAGGAGGCAATTAAGTTTTTATATAATAACTTGAATATATGTTAAAATTCTATGAATATTATTGTTTCAAGGTACATTTCCTGATTATGTATTATGAGTAAGTGGTTAATTTGTATGCACGTTTTATAACTATACACCCAATAAAGCATAAACATTTACTGAATAAAAGTGGTTGTGAACGGCAAAACATTAAAACGCTTGACTGAGAAACTGCATAACATACCAGTACCCAAATTAGAGATTGGGTTCACTTGTTCCTCTAGAAGTATTGTTATTGTTTTCAATTTTGCTTCATTAAATATCGTAGCCACTCTCTGACTTTGACTATGACCTTTGTACTTTTATAAGACACTGGGTTAATGAGAGATGCTTTTACTTTGACTCTGATTTTAAATAGGTGACTTTCAAGATTTAGGGATGTTTTGACATATTAATCATATCATTTTTAAAATTTTTCTTTACACTGAAATTACTTCTGCCTTATCACATTAATTCATATTTATTTCCACTGAAAACTTTTCAATCAAGAAGTATGCTCTAATTCCCAAGTATGTTTTATTTCAATTACATGTTATTAATATACTTATTCTTGTAAATTCCAATTAGACATTTTTCCATTAATTAATAAACTTTTTAACATCTTAATAACAGTTTCCCCTCTCTCCTGTTCTCCAAATTTCTCCCCTTTACCTCACCTTCCTCCTTTCCTTTCTCCCTATGTCCTCGGTGAAGGGGATACCTCCCATATCAAGTTGCAGTAGGACTAGGAAGGTGAAGTAGGACTAATGCAGTAGGACATTTTCTTGAGGCTAAACAAGGCATCTAGGGGAATAGGACCAAAGTTAGGCAAAAGAGTCAGAGATAGTCCCTGTTCCTACTGTTAAGGTTCCTACATGAAGACCAAACTGCACATCTTTTACATACGTGTAGAGGACCTAGGTCAGTCCCATGCATAATCTCTCGTTGGTGGTTCTATCTCATTGAGGAGGTTAGTTGATAATTTAGGAGTTTTTGAGGTGTTTTTGACCCATCTGGCTCCTAAAATCCTTCCTTTCCTATTATACAGAATTCTGCAAGCTGCGCTGATGATTGTCTGTGTGTGGATCTCTGCATCTGTTTCCATCAGAAATTATGTAATGCCTTTCAAATGACAGTTATGTTAAGCTCCTAACTGCAAGTATAGCAGAATATCATTAATATTGTCGGGGTTAGAAGCTAAGTAACAAGGAGAGGAAGAGGGTCCTAGGGAGCATGTTTGAATCATACAGAGAGTGGGAAATAAAACAGACACCAGGGTAGATGGAGGGAGGGAACTGGGTAGGAAAGGGGGTAGGGAAGAGAACAGAAGGGATCAAGTTTCAAGTTTGAAAAGAGAGAGGTTGAGAGAGGAGGGAGAGAGGGGAGGAGGAAGAGAGAGAGAGAGAGAGAGAGAGAGAGAGAGAGAGAGAGAGAGAGAGAGAGAGAGAGAGAGGATCTGGGAAAGAAAACTGGAATTGGTATGAGGGCATTTCTGGGATGAGCGAAAACTTAGAAAAATAGGAAAAAGAATGTATGAGGGTGAACCTAGATAAGATTTCCAGCAATAGGGGACATAGAACCGAATAAGACTTCTGATAGAAAGATGATGACACCAACCCAGCAAAACCTTAGACCTACAATTTGTGCTGCTTACAAGATGTGCAGGGATAAAGTTGGAGCATTAAATTAGGGAATGGCCAACCAATGACTGGCCCAAATTAATACCCATGCTATGAGAGAGAGCCCACCTTGACAAAATTGTTATTCTTTTCCTTTTTTTGTATTTCTATTTTTTATTTATTTAGTTTTATACTCCAGATTTTATTCCCCTCCTTGTCCACCACCTGAGAACATGCGAATTCTTAATGTTAATAATGCATATATGTTTTATTACATTTACAGTTCAATCTACCCTTTTGTTCTAAGGATTTTATGATTTTCATGTAATCTATAAGTACTGATTGTTATTACGAGAGAACTTGCTATGTTTTACTCAATTCATAAACTACTATTCTCTCTACTAAAAATGTATGATCTAGTTGTTAATTTAAATACAGTTTCTTTGCAATTTTACATTATGGAGTATTTTTACAACTTTCAATTACTTTTGTTAAATGTAACAACGTTTTTATTTTTGTATGATGGAGTCAATTACTGTGTATTTTCTAGAGGAATATAATGTAGAATAAAAGTGTGTGTGTGTGTGTGTGTGTGTGTGTGTGTACACAAATTTTTGTCAGATTAGCTTCCACTGTATGATCTGTGTAGAACAACAAACTCTTTTTCCAATTAGAAAGCTTAAGCACCCAATAGCTGGTCATCAATAACAGTTTGGAATTGGAGAATGCTTGTAGAGTACCTGACCTTGAGTCATTACGGGAAGGCCAAAAAAGCTTGGGTTTTGTTACTGATATGGCAAAAGTAGTGACTACAAGGTAAATGGATTAACATTTTCTAAAATTTGGAAATACTAGTATTGATATGTTGGAGCCTCAAGGTTTATGTTGAATTAATTACCTGAACTCCCTACTGAGATCCTTCCAAACTAATGTCTTGGTTGCAGCCTGTGGAATAACTGCTGTGTGAATAATGTGTTTTGGGGCGGGGGGATCAAGCACTCCTGAGTTTTCTGCAATCTACCCAGGCCCACCAGAATATTAAAGATATTAAATGCTGTGTAGGTATTAAGGGATTACAAAAATTAAGCTTTTTAATCTTATAGCAAATTAAGACGAAATCAGCAGTACAGCAGAAGCCTGGTAAGTAATCTTTTGGTATCTGGATGATACTTACTGGGAAAAAAAGTTTTATGACTAGATATATTACGCCTGGTTCTGTTTCTGGTTCTGTCCCTTGCCTTTGGTCAGAAAAGGTTAGTTAGGGTTAGGGTTAGGGTTAGGGTTAGGGTTAGGGTTAGGGTTAGGGTTAGGGTTAGGGTTAGGGTTAGGGTTAGGGTTAGGGTTAGGGTTAGGGTTAGGGTTAGGTTTAGGGTTAGGGTTACGGTTAGGGCTACTGTCTGGATCCAGAAATGCCTCGGCTTCATGCAAATTTAGAGTTTTAAATTTTTGTTTTCACTTCAAGAGGACCTGTGAAACACCCCAAGTTATCAAGGGTATGCATATGTGAAAGGCCATCACGTATCTGAAGAATGCTACTTTAACGAAGCAAAGTAAGCTTTTCTGTCCATAGAATGGTGAAGTCTAGGTGAGATTAGGCAAAAGACTTGCGTTGGGCACAGTCAATGGCCAAAAGAGAGTGCTGACTTTATACACCATAGGCTTAAAACTTAAGAGCATAATGCTGAACTAAACTCCAGGTCTAGCTGTAGCTTCTCTAGTCATCGAGCATATCTAGGTGAACAAAACACTTGAGATGCACCAATGAACTTACAGAGTTCACAGCTTGAGACCCAAAATATTAGAAAATGTTAGTGGATATGGCTCAAAATATTTCCCCTGTGTACTGAATTTATTTTTATATTTTATTCAGGGTCTTGCTTTTAAAACCTTCAAATGTTCTTCAAATGTTTACTGGAATTCGATTTGTTTTTCTTACAATTTTTCTTTTTTTTGTATATCTTTTGAGACTTTATTTTATATATATATAATGAATTGAGATAATATATATATATATATATATATATATTCATTTTAAAGCCACCACACTATGTTCTGCTTTATTAGAACTACTTGGTAGTAAGGTAAATAGAAGCTCAGGATAGGTTGGGGATTTAGCTCAGTGGTAGAGCGCTTGCCTAGGAAGCGCAAGGCCCTGGGTTCGGTCCCCAGCTCCGAAAAAAAGAACTAAAAAAAAAAAAAAAAAAGAAGCTCAGGATATCAGCACCTCTTTAAAAACTGAGCAAGAAGTTAAGCAATAGTTTTAAATCTGCATTTAACATTACTTTAAATTTATATATATATTTGAATATATAAAATATAATTATATACATATATCATATAATGAATATATTTTCAATCCATGTGTTTATATATTACATGAATATATATATTCATATATATGAATAGACATCTCTATTTACAAATATACATAAGTATATTATATATAATTTATATGTATCAATTTATACATGAATATGTATATTCAGTCCATGGTCAGTGTTGATAGACGTATTTTCTCAACAAATTGACTTTTTTATGTTTGTGTGAATTTGTTAAATATTTGTGCACACACCTTGTCTGCATGTACTGGACATTAGGTAGACCTTGTCTGTATGTATGGGACATTAGGTAGATGCTAAGTGTGTTTCTTTTTAACAACCTCCACTTTAGTTTTTAGCGTAGTCATTTTGACTTAAGTGAATGACCATCAGGCTCAGAGGACTAAGGATCTTCTTGTCCCAGGTCCAATCTCTGAGCTTATTAGCATATGCCATTACAATCATATTTCACATGCACGTTGGAACTCTGAGCTCTGGGCATTTTGTTCACACTTCTGGTATTACATCCTCTGAGCAATCATTCTAGATCCAAATGCACTTTTGGTGGAGCTAAAATATTATTGGAAGAGTCTAGGTGGAATAATCACTAATAATCACTATCAGATATCACAGGTTTAAAGTATCAATAGTCATACTGTCCATTGATAGACTAAAAACAGCAAAAAAAAATGGAATAAAACCAAGCAAGTAATGAGTGAAAAAGAAATGTGCTCTTATAAAATTCATTTTTACCTATATCTTAAGATTTTATTATATGCATTCCCTATACTTCATATATTTTGAGACATTACTTATGTTGTGATAATTATAAAAGTGTCATGGTCTTGTAAAAGTGATTAAAGTCAGTAAAACCATAATTTCATTTCCAAGGTACCTAGGATTAAATTGATTAGATTTGCAGAAAGTGCCTTATTAACTGTCAAATACATTGCTAAAATAAATAAAGCATTTATTTTTTCAGAGTTAAATATTAAAATATTTCTAGGTTATTTGATCCCTAGTAACTTCTACAAGGCTTGATCTATAGCTAATGACATTCCATGGCTATAAATAATGGCAATATTCAGTACTTACATCAATCAAAAACAAAATCCTGACCAGAAACTTTACAAATGTCAAATGTCAAGTGTCATGCAGTTTTGACGATGAATGGAATAATTTCTCCATGGCTACAAATTGAAATAAAAGCTCACAGAATAGTAAAGCATTAGGCTCTAAATATGTTCACAAGATCCATTTACCGATAATAAATTTGAAATTAAAATAATTTAAGTGATGCCTGTTAAATCACACAGATGGTGAATATCAAAGTATTATAATGCTGGTCTAATATTAGGAGGAAAGACCTACACTCATGTTAACAGGGCACAGGTTAACGGTTGGGTTTTTTACCCAGTATTGAGAATATAAAATAATGAGAGAACATATCTCTCTTCAGATGATGCTCTTCAAAAAAATAAAATCACTTGATTTGACAATCTTTTGAAGACAGAGTAACAGAATGAATATTTGAAGTTTAGTAGAGTGTTTCAGTAGTTCACAGACCAAATTCTCTGTCTCTATCTGTCTCTGTCTCTGTCTCTGTTTTTGTCTTTTTATTTGTCTTTGTCTGTCTCTATCGGTCTCTGTCTCTGTCTGTCTCTATTTCTCTCTCTCTCTTTCATGTTAAGGCAACTTGACCCTTTGTTGATTTGTTCTGCTGTTTCAGTGTTCCCTCCTGAAAGCTAGCACAGGAAGGAGCTGAGATAAAATGTGAAACTCTGTTCCTTCTTATTCAACATTTTGAATACTGTTTCTGCCATTTAGTCAAACTTGTACATCTCTCCATAGTTTTGTTTGTTTGTGTTTCTGAATTTGTAGGTTTATTTTTTATTCTTGAAAACCTGAAATTTAAGTGAACCTAAAGTTACTGCATATAATGTACAACACATAATTTTATGAAGAATGTTCATTATTTTGGAAAAGTAGTAAATATCAAATAAAAGGAAAAATATGTAGACTGATTTTCTTTAGCTAATATCCAAGTGCTTTCACAAATTTTACCTTCAGAATCTTTCTATGTACAATTGGAATCACAAGATTAATTTTAAGCAATTAACTTTTCTCATCTAATCCAGTTTGGAAGATAGAATTAGGATACAATTCATATCGATATGAGTCTACAGAGTTATATAATAACAATTAAATGAATCAAGCATATCTTTGTACCATATTCTGCCTAATTAGTTACAAAGTGAATTTAGGGTAAGGATTACTATCTTTGTATTCCCTTGGCCTCACTAGTAGAAAAATAAAAGATTTTAGTCAAATTATCTTTTTTTAGTTAATCAATTTATTCCCATATTTTGTTACAACATAGTAACCACTCTCAAATTCCACAATACTTATTTTTCACACACAATTAAATTCCAAGCTATATAGCTGCCATTTCTTCAAAATTAGCACATACGTTTTACACGACAAACAAGGGGTGGGGCAGGAGTTCTGTACTTCTTGCTAGTTGTAGCATGACTATAAATAAGCAACCATTTGGTGTGCAACTGCTACGTAGATTTACCTTTCTTGACATGATTGAGTTGCCAATAAGCTAGCACTGGGGTGACTTACTGAGTTCCAGAGCTCAAAATGTTCTCATAGGGTGCCCATCTGTTGCTTAATTTTAATGATGTCTATGTATTAAAATAGATAATAATAAATGCGTATAGTGAAAGTGACAGCAAGTCTGGAACTTTTAGTTTTTCCAAAGAAAGTTTAAGGTTAGCATGATATGTACTATATGCAAAAAATATCTGTTGATATTTGTATGAACTCAGTCATGCATTGTTGGTAACAGCTTTTATCAAAGTATACCAAAACATTAAAATAACAATTTAGCTCCATTTTAAAATTCCACCATTAAGTAACAATTTGAAGCCCAATGTTTATGCTTAAAAACTTGAGCAAAATAAATAATGCGTCATCTCTCGAGACTAGAGTTCCGGCGTTTATGAAACTGTTACAAGTTAGCAGTGAACCTTAGCAGCTGCACACACATGAGACTGAATGGTACAAGGTGAGAAGCCAGTTTGTTGGAAAGAAAGGAAAAGCTGGTAGAGATTCTTCTATACAAATTTAAATATCTACTCATTCATAATTCCCATTGCAGGCACGTTTATTGAGCATAGACTGAGACCAAATGAAATCAGTTAGAGAGCAATTGGGATGTTCCATTTGAAAGCATTCAACCTGCAGTATGTAGGCTAACTCAGCGGAAACACAGCTCACCTTGCTATGCATATGGTTTAGGTTATAGGGCCTTGTGAGAGCAAGTACGTTGCTTGTGTGTGTGTGTGGGGAGGGGGTAAGTCTTGAAAACCTACAGCCCCTCTTTCCTGCTGCTTCACATTCTGATTTATGTTCATTTCTCCTCAAATATGTGAGCTCTCTGCTTCCTTTTCTTCATGCCTATTGTTTGTTGCCAGGCCTGCCAGTTATGAGGAAGTCTAATCCTCTGGAACTATACAGAACAATAAAACCTTTCTTTCCTAAGTTGCTTTTGGTCCTGGTGTTTTAACACAACAACAGAAAAGTAATTAATGCTAATGCTATTAAAATTCATCTACATGTGAATCAATTTATCAACTAAAAAACAAGGACTATAATAACTCCTAAACAATGAAATCAAACATTGAAAAATTAAGCTTTGTCTATGAGAAAAAACATATAAAACAAATTTCATGTCTTTGGAAAACAGTTTATCCAACAACTTCACTTTGGAAGGAAAAGTAGAGAGATTATTAATTTAAGATAATACAGATTCAAATCCAGTTAGGTATATGAGCATAGAATGAAATCATAGCATGGCTAACTCTCCAAAATGACAGCATACTAACATCTACAAACCTTACTGGAGAGTTAAAATAGATGAGGCAAAAACTGAGACTGAAACACAAGCCCACTGAATGAAAAATTTTAAGAGTCTTTTGTTAGTATTTATGGATTAGATATGGAAACAATATGAGGATGTGGACTATCCTTTCAGCTCTTCCATCAATAGAATCTAAAAAATTACAGAACATCTTAACCAAGATATCACAAAATCAGTGTTCACACCATTTCCCCCAATGCTGCATTTGGTTAGAAAGTTGTGAATAAATGGAATAGCAAGACAAACTCTAAGAATATGGATAATCACATTAGAAATTAATAAAATAGATTTTTGTGAGTCTAACAACAGACTTCAAAATGCACATACTCCAGACAAAAAGGTTCAAGGGAATTATCAGCAATTTTTAAAGAATTGGAACCGAAGCAAAATCTTAATCTAATCAAAAGAGGAAATAAAAACAGTGTGTAGAGGATGATTTAGAGTATTGAGTTGATATTTAGAAGAAGATCGCAAAATCAATAATATAAATGCCTACTTAACAAAATTGTAGATGATAACACACAAAAAACAAACAGAAATAAATGAATTGCAAAAACATATAAATCAGAAAATTTAAAAGATAGGGAAAAAACAATGAAATCAAAATTTTGTTCTTTTTCAATATTTTACTTCTTTAGAGTTTGGCTTTTTTAAAAAAACAAAGGAACTATGAAAATCTATCCATTCTTACAGAAAAAGAAAAGATATGTGTTTCTAAAGTCAGTGAAGTAAAGTCATCACTGCAGATTACAGAACAACCTAGATAAAAGAATTATAGAAAATGCTATGAGCACCAATTAGATTGTTTGGATAAAATTTAACACATCCTTTAAAATAAACTCATAAGTTCACACAGGTACCTATATGTAGATAAGATAATGTCGCTCAATCTGCCCAAATATGTTAATTAATAATTAAACTTCTACCGAGTTAAAAAAGCACTGGATTCAGAGTTTTTGGCTTATTTTTTAACAAGTTCTTCAGGAAATGCTACCATGAGTTTTCCATTCTTGTCCTGAAAATACAGTGAGATAATTCTATGCAGCCAGCTACATCAAAAGCAAGATTTTCCAGCACTTGAAAAATCAATCACGAGAAACAGCTCTCATAAATATTTCTATTTTTTATGAATATGAATGTAAAAGTCTTCTAACAAATGTTATAACATTATATTCAGACTTATTTAGGTTTACTTCAGAATGGCAGGTTTCATTAATATTTTTAAATGTACCAGGTGAATCCATAATATATTAAAATAAGATCATAGAAATATAAACTTCTGTACAAGAAAAAGACAAACCAAAGAGTAGCTGAAAAGCTGTCAGAGAACAGAGAATACTAAGAGCTTTGCTGAAGGTGAAAATAGGAGTTGTGCAAATCTGCAGCTAATACAGAATTTGATGACAAGAAAATAGTTGTTATACCTTAAGACCACAGGAAGCAACAGATATGTTTTCAATTTTGATAATTATTTGGTATTGTTTTGAAAGCATATAGTAGAGAAATAAATCCCCCAAATGCTTAAAAAACAAAAAGAAAGAAAATAACTTTTTAGGTTGTAAATAATCTGAATATCTTTGTAAAGAATAAGCAGGAAACTACATGAAAATTTTTGAAACTGCCAACGAAGTGAAGAAATAGAATGGAACTCAGTCACAGTAAAATTGTTTCTGTTTTTTCTGTTTGTGTGCTTGGGTTTTAGTTTCCTTCTTTTCTTTTCTTTTTTTTTTTACCTGCTGTGAACACTACATCTGAAAAAATACAAAGAAGATCATAAAATATTGATGATATCACTTTGCAAAGTCTCATGAAATGTTGATGAAAGAAATCAAAGACTTGAATTAATGGAAAGAATTAATCAATATTCACGGGTACTTGAAAATAAGTATGGTTAAGATATAACTTTTTCCTAAATTAATCTATATTTCAAATCCAGCTCTGAATATATCCTAACAATGTACTTCTAAATATTAAGAAGTTTATCTAATGTTATTAATAGAAAGAAAAATTAGCTGTAACAGGCACCTTTATTCTAAGAGGCAAGCAATATTTGCATGTCATAAAATCAACTTAATATAGCATTATATTGACACAATAATAAAATGATCAATAAGAAACAGAAATTCAAATTAATTAAATTGACATAAAAATCATAAATTATAAAAATTACAATTGATAGCATAGTTTAAAATTTGACTCTACAAGAGCTAAGGATGCCCATAACCCTCTGTACAAACATTGTGCCCAGAGAGAGCTGGTCTCCCAGGAGTGCTGTCATTCCTAAGATCACAGGTGAAACCACCATTTTGCTCTAATAACTGGCCAAAGAGGGACCTACCTGCCAGGAGTACACAGCACACAGGAACCACAAAACAGCCAAGGATAGGATCCTTCCGGTTTCCAGCAGAACCCTGGAACTAAACCTGTGACATAGCTCCCCAAAACCAAATCCTTAGAAGAGAGAACAGGTCTCCCATGAGTGCTGACACACCTAAGATCACATGCTTACAGAGCCATAAGAGGGACAAGCTCCAGTAATAAACAGAAAGACTAACACCAGAGATGACCAGATGGCTAGAGGCAAGCATTAAAACCTTAGCTAAAGAAACCAAGGCTACTTGGCATCATCAGAGCCAAGTTCTCTCAACACAGGAAGTCCTGGATACCCCAACACACTGGAAAAACAAGATGTAGATTTAAAATCACATCTCATGATAATGATAAAGGACTTTAAGGAGAACAGAAATAAGTCCTTTAAAGAAACACAGGAGAACACAGGTAAATAAGCAGAAGCCCTTAAAGAGGAAACACAAAAATCCCTTAAAGAATTACAGAAGAACACAACCAAACAGGGGAAGGAATTGAACAAAACTATCCAGTATCTAAAATTGGAAATAGAAAAAAAAATAAAAAAATCACAAAGAGAGACAATCCTGGAGATAGAATAACTATGAAAGAGATTAGGAGTCATGGGTGCAAGAATCACTAAAAGAATACAAGAGATAGAGGAGAGAATCTCAGGGGCAAAAGGTATCATAAAAACATTGATACAAGGGTCAAAGAAAATGCAAAATACAAAAAGCTCCTAACCCAAAACAGCCAGTAAATCCAGGACACAATGAGAAGACCAAACCTAAGGATAATAGGTATAAAAGAGAGTGAAAACCCCCAACTTAAAAGGCCAGTAAATATCTTCAACAAAGTTATAGAAGAAAAGTTCCCTAACATAAAGAAAGAAATGTCCATGAACATACAAGAAGCCTACAGTACTCCAAATAGATTGGACCAGAAAAGAAATTCTTCCCATCACACAATAGTCAAAACACCAAATGCACAAAACAAAGAAAGAACATTAAAAACAATAAGAATAAATCCAAGTAACATATAAAAGCAACCTATCAGAATTGCAGCAGACTTCTCAACAGGGAATATGAAAGCTAGAAGATCCTGGGCAGATATCATACACACCCTAAGAGAACACAAAATGCCAGCTTAGGCTACTATATCCAGAAAAACTCCCAAATACCATAGATGAGAAACCAAAATATTCCATGACAAAACCAAATTTACACAATATTATTCCATAAATCTAGCCCTACAAAGGATAATAGATGGAAAACTCTAACATAAGGAGGGAAACTACACCCTACAAAAAGCAACGACTATTTATCTTTCAACAAACCCAAAAGAAGATAGCCACACAAACATAATTCTGCCTCTCACAACAAATATAATAGGAAACAACTATCACTATTCTTTAATATTTCTTAATATGAATGGACTCAATTCCCCAACAAAAAGACATAGACTAACAAACTGGAAATGTAAACAGGACCCAGCAATTTTGCTGCATACAGGAAATATCCCTTAGTGATGACGGCATACACTACCTCAGAATAAAAGGGTGGAAAAATTTCCTAGGAAATGGTTCCAAGAAAAAACTTGAAGCAGCCATTTTAATATCAAATAAAATCAGCTTTCAACCCCTAAAGAAATAAAAGAAAGCATTAAATTCTCCCAACCAAAAAGAGCTCAGGATCAGGTGGGTTTAGTGCAGAATTCTATCAGACCTTCAAAGAAGACCTAAGACTTTTACTTTTCAAACTATTCAACAAATAGAAACAGAATTCAAGCTATCCAATTTGTTCTACGAAGCCATAATTACACTCATATCTAAACCACACAAAGACCTAAGAAAGAATAACTGCAAACCAATTTCTTTTATCAATATCTATGCAAAAATACTCAATACAATTCTAGCAAACAGAATCTAAGAACCCATCAAAATGATCATTCACCATGACCAAGTAGATCCCAGGATGCAGGGAAGGACCAATATATGGAAATCCATCAAAGTAATCCACTATATAAGCAAACTCAAAAAACAAAGCAAAAATAAAAACACATGATCATCTCATTAGATGCTCAGAAAACATTTAACAAAATTCAGCATCCTTTCTTGATAAAAATCTTGGAATGATCAGGAATTCAAGACCCATATCTAAACATAGTAAAAGTAATATAAAGCAAAAGAGAAGCTAACATTGAATTAAATGCAGAGAAACTTGAAGTAAGCCCACTAAATCCAGGGACTAGACAAGGCTGCCCAGTCTCCCCCTACCTTTCAATATAGTACTCAAAGTCCTAGCCAGAGCAACCAAACAAAATTAAAGAAGTCAAAGGGATACAAATTGGGAAGGAAGAAGTCAAAATATCACTATTTGTGGATGATATGATAGTATACTTAGCTGATCCCAAAATATCAAGTGGATAATTCCTAAACCTGATAATGTACTTCAGCAAAGTGGCTGGATATAAAATTAACTCTAACAAAACATTACCCTTCCTCTACTCAAAGGACAAACTGGCTGAGATAGAAATTAGAGAAATAATGACCTTCACAATAATCACAAATAATATAAAATATCTTGGTGTGACTCTAACCAAGCAAGTGAAAGATATGTGTGAAAGAATGTTAAGTCCCCCAAGAAAGTAATCAAAGAAGTTCTCAGAAGATGGAAAACTCTCCCCTGCTTATGGACTGGGAGGATTAATATAGTAAAAATGGCCAACTTGCTGAAAGCAATCTCCAGCTTTAATGCATTCCCCATCATAATTTTGACTCAATTCTTCATGCAGTTATAAAGATCAAGCCCACGTGGATCAAGGACCTTCACATAAAACCAGATACACTGAAACTAATAGAAGAAAGTGGGGAAGAGTCTCGAACACATGAGCACAGGGGAAATTTTCCTAAGCAGAACCCCAATCTGTTATGCTCTAAGATCAAGAAATGACAAATGGGCCCTCATAAAATTGCAAAGCTTTGTAATGCAAAGGACACTGACAGGACAAATTGGCAACCAACAGATTGGGGAAAGTTCTTTACCTATCCTCCATCTGTTAGAGTACTAATATCCAATATATAAAAAGAACTCAAGAAGTTAGGCTTCTGAGAACCAATTAATCTGATTAAAAAATGAGGTACAGAGCTACACAAAGAATTCTTACATGAGGAATATTTAATAGCTGCTAAGCACCTAAAATATATTCAACATCCTTAGTCATCAGGGAAATGCAAATCAAAATGACCCTGAGATTCTACTCACACCAGTCAGAATGGCTAAGTTCAAAAACTCAGGTGACAGCAGATACTGGCAAGGATGTGGAGAAAGAGGAACACTCCTGCACTTTTCCTGGGATTGCAAGCTGGTACAACCACTCTGGAAATCAGTCTGGAGGTTCATCAGAAAATTGGACATAGTACTACCTGAGGAACTGCTATATCACTCCTGGACATATACCCAAAATTTCTCCAACATATAAAAAGGACACATGCTCCAGGATGCTCATAGCATCCTTACTTATGATAGTCAAAATCTTGAAAGAACCCAGATGTCTGTCAATATTGTAATGGATACAGAAACTGTGATACCTTTACACAATGGAGTACCACACAGTTATTAAAACAGTGGCTTTGCGAAATTCTAAGGCAAATGGATTGAACTGGAAAATATCATTGTGAGTGAAGTAACCAAGTCACAAAAGATCACACATGGTATGCACTCACTGATAAGTGGTTATCAGCCTAAAAGCTGGAATACCCAAGGTATATTCACAGACCATATGAAGCTCGAGAAGGTATAAAGTATTGATGTTTCAGTCCTTCTTAGAAGGGGAACACAATACTGCAGAGTGGTTCCTGTCTAAAGAAACTTGGGGACAAAGTGTGGAGAGGAGATTGAAGGAAAGGCCATCTAGAGAATGCCCCACCTAGTTATCCATCACATATATAGACATCAATTCCAGACACTATGGTGGATCCAAGGAGCACTTGCTGACATGAGCCTATTATAGTTGTCTCATGAGGGTCTCTGCCAGAGCCTGACAAATACAGAGGTTGGTGCTAACAGCTGACCATTGGACTGAGCACAGGGACCCCAGTGGAGGAATTAGAGTAAAGACTGGCAAGCTGAATGGGTTTTCAACTCTGTAGAAACAACAACATCAGCCAAACAGTCCCCCACCCTCCCGAGCTCCTAGGGACTAAACCACCAAGCAAAGAGGACCTATAGAGAGACCCATGTCACCAGCAGCATATGTAACAAGAGGATGGCATTGTCTGGCATCAATAGGAGAGGCCCTTGGTCCTGTGAAGGCATAATGCCCCAGTGTAGGGGAATTCTAGAGCATTGAGGTGGGAGTTGATGGGTGGAAGGGAAAGCACGTTTATAGAAGCAGGTGGAGGGGGGATAAGATACAGGAATTCCAGAAAGGAAACTAGGAAATGGGATAGTATTTGAATTATAAGTACATAAAACATTCAATAAAAAAATCTGACTCTGCAATTGCAAATGTATGTCTTAAAATATTTTATTAAATTGTATTTTATAAAATTGATTTTAATCATGCTACTATTTTCCTACTCCTCCAGCGTCCATGCAGTCTATTCACCCTCCCAGAACTTCTCTTGAAACCATGAGAGTACTGCTTCTGCTGCTCTTGCCTCATCCTCCACTTTCTCCTCCTTACCCTCATTCTTCTTCAGATCTTCCTCTTCCTTCTCCTCCTCCTCTTCTTTCTCCTTTTTTTAAAAAAAAACTTTAAGTGTGGTATGTATGTATGTATGTATGTATGTATGTATGTATGTATGTATGTATGTATGTATGTATACACTCCAGATCTTATTCCCCTGCCAGTACATGCCCCTGAGAGTTCTATATCCATACTTCCTCCCAAGCCCCTCCCCCATACTCCCTCCCATCTCCGCAAGGATATCCACACCCCACCACACCATCCATCAACCCACCAGACCTCTAAATGCCTGGGACCTCAAGTCTCTTGACAATTAGGTGCATCTTCACTGACTGAACCCAGATCTATTAGTCCTCTGCTGTGTATGTGTTAGAGGCCTCATATCAGCTGGTGTATGCTGCCTGGTTGGTGGTCCAGAGATCTAAGGGGTCCAGGTTAATTGAGACTGCTGGTCCTGCTTCCATGTTGCCCTCCTCCTTAGCTTCCTCCAGCTTTGCCCTAATTCAACCAGAGGGGTCAGGAGCTTCTGTTCATTGGTTGGGTGTTCATATTTGCATCTGACTCTTTCAGCTGCTTGCTGGGCCTTTTAGAGAGCAGTCATGGTAGGTCCCACTTTGTGAACGCCCCATAGCTTCAGTAAGATGTCAGGTCTTGGGGCCTCCCCTTAAGCTAATCCTACTTTGGACCAGCTCACTGCACCTTCTTCTCAGGGCTCTTCTCTATTTCCATCCCTGCATTTCTTTCAGGCAGGAAGAATTATGGGTCAGAGCTATGGATGTGGGGTAGCAACCCCATTCCTCACTTGATGCCCTGTCTTTCTGCTGGAGGTAGATTCAATAAGTTCCCTCTCCCCACTGTAGGACTTTTCATATAGGGTCCCTCCTTTGAGGCATGAGAGTATCTCACTTCCCAGGTCTCTGGAACATTTTAGTGGGTCCTCCCAACCTCCTTCTTCCCTAGGTCGCCTGTTTCCATTCTTTCTGCTGGCCCTCAGGGCTTCAGTCCTTTACTCCCACCCAATACCAGATCATGTTCCTCTCTACCCCAACCTCCATCCACTTTTCTTCCCCTGTCCTTCCCTACCTCCCACCTTGTGGTTGCTTTCTTCTCCCTCCCAAGTGGAAGTGAGGTGTCCTCACTTGGGCCCTTCAGATTGTGGACCTTTTTGAATTCTGTGGACTTTATGTTGGGTATTCTGTTCTTTCTTCCTTCCTTCCTTCCTTTCTTCCTTCCTTCCTTTCTTTCTTTCTTTCTTTCTTTCTTTCTTTCTTTCTTTCTTTCTTTCTTTCTTCCTTCCTTTCTTTCTTTCTTTCTTTCTTTCTTTCATTTTTTTTGGCTAATATCCACTTATAAGGGAGAATACACCATACATGTCCTTTTGGGTCCGAGTTACCTCACTCAGGATGATATTTTCTAGTTCCATCTATTTGCCTGCAAAACTCTTATTAGCTGAGTAGTATTCCATTGTGTAAATGAACCACATTTTCTGTATCCATTCTTGTGTCATGGGTTGTTTCCAGTTTCTGGCTATCAAAAATTAGGCTGCTATGAACACAGTGGAACACATGCCTCTGTGGCATGGTGGGGCAACTTTGTGGTATATTCTCAACAGTGGTATTTCTAGGTCTTTTGGTAGGTCTATTTCCAATTTTCTGAGGAATCTCCAAATTGATTTTCAGAGTGGTCATAACACTTTAAATCCCACCAGGAATGGAGGGGAGATTCTTTATTTCTTTCCCAGAGAAATCCTCAGCAGATAAATTGGGCTATAGTTTATAGGAAAACAATACAGAAAGAACAATCAAAAGAAATTCACAAGAAAGGAACTCGCCTTGAAGTCAAGTGTGCTATTACCTGTATGCCTAGACGGTAACATGGCCAAGAGGAATCAGGTTCAGTGAAAGTAAGCCATGAAGGCATTCAAGAAGCAAAAGAGGCTAAGCAGGCATGAAAGAAAACAGCGATGGCTGTGTCCAATAATCCCAGAACAGCAGCACCTATGGAAAGTATGGCAAAGGCTGGAATGGTTTTGGCTCAAAGGCCCTTGAAAAAGTTAACTTAATAGATCAGAGATCTAAATCAAAATCTGTCTCAAACATGCAAACTAACAAACCAACCAACTAACCAACCAACTAACTAACCAATTAACTAACTAATCAATTAGTTAATTAACTAAGATCTTTATAAAAAAGAATGTCCTACTATTCCAATAAATAAATAAGTAAATAAATACTTTACTAAAGAATATATATATGTACATATTATATATATATATATATATGAAATGATATAGGAAGTCAATTAAATATTAGCATTGCTAGAAAAACTAAGCTCAAGCTTTGGTCGGTTATTATAACTTTTTGAAACAGCTCAACAGGCAAAGCTTGACATTACCATGATCTCTTGAAGATGTAGAGCCATGACAAACTGCCTTCATAATTGGTGACATAAACATTCATAGCCATATTGAAAAAAGCCTTCAACAATGTATGTTAAAGTTAGTCATTTAACACTAAAACTCAAGAATAGTACCCTTCCACTTAAAAATCTGGGCATACTAACACACATACAGGAGCATAAACTTGTACAGGCATGCAGGTACATACAAGTGACACACACACACACACACACACACACACACACACACATGAGAGAGAGAGAGAGAGAGAGAGAGAGAGGAGAGACACAGAGAGAGAGACACAAAGAGACAGAGAGACACAGAGAGAGAGAGATACACACACAATACATGGAAATATTTGTCAACTTTTTCAATTTCTTGTATGTACATAGGAAAAATGTTTCTTCTGTATATCAAGAGTAAATAAGTTGCAGCATATCCATACATGGGAATATTAGAGAATGCAACTCAGTGTTAAAATGCCAAAGGCAAGGCTAAAAAGATGTCTCAGTGGTTAAGAGACCTGACTGCCCTTGTCAATTGACAAAGATAATGATTAAGAATTTAGTCATAATCAGCCCTGGTAAAGACATAAATGTACTTTCATTAAAAAGTGGTAAGTTCAGTAGTGTGTCTGAAAAAATGATTTTCCCTAATGTACCATTTTCATGAGATTATACACATGGGACAGGTGTCTGGATTTCAACTGTCAGCTCATGTGGGTTTGTGTGAGAATGAGCTTGCATGATTGAAGGCGAGCACGGATAGTTTTTTTTTAATTAATTTTTGATTTTGTGTAATTTTGGATTTCTTTAGAATACTCAATTATTTTGAAGTGATAGTAGATGGGAACGATTTTGCTCTTATTGAAAACTAGGAAGTTTGCAGCACATAGAATAATCTGTGATACAGAATGTTTCAAAATTTCATTTTGTGGTTTATAGAATCCCCCTATTGAACAAATAATAGAGAAAACATATTGCATTTCAAATAAATTATAATCACAATTGTGCTTTATGATGACAATGAATGAAACATTCCTGAGCTGATTTTAATGGCTAAAAATCTATCTGCTGTATCTAATAATTACCCCCAAGCTACCAAATATGTACTGAGAAACAAGGCAAAGGATAGATGTGGGTTAGTGGGTTTGTGTCTATTTTTCATTGGCAAAATGAGCTAAGGTTAAGGCCTAGGCTTGAGATTTCCTGTTGCTATGAGTTAGACTTGAACTCACTTTCAGTTAAAAATATATTTGAGTGATATTAATAGACATGTGTATATATTTCTCAAGAATAATACTTGCTATATACACATAAATATCTTCTTCACTCAGCCAGGAGCAGCAACCCTTTATAAAAGCAATGAAAATCCAATTTTAACTTACAACAATATTACTTTTATTTATTTACACTATTTTTATAGAGTAACATATTTCTCATGATCTTGGTTCTGTTTACCTCACCAGTCTCTCTTTCTACATTTTGCTCAAAATCTATCCTCATACAGCCATCAAATTAGTGGTTGTATTTCTTTAGTATAATAACCTTTTTTTGCATGGGGGTCTCCATATTTTCTAATAGTTCTTGAAATTCTTCATCGTTTATTCTCCAAGTCAAAGCAAAGTTCAACAAGGACATTCTACTTACTCCAAGAATAATTTAATGAATTAGTGAATACATGAGTAGAGTTGACAAGAAATGGCTTTATTGTGGAAATATGCATGTAAGTGTATTTCCAAGAATAAAAAGTTAATTTTTAAATACTTGTGTTTCCAAAGATCAACATTAAATAATAACATTTAATATTAAGTTTGTCCTTTAAAAAACGGAATCAAAATATCTCACTAAGTTAAAACATGAAACATTATCTTCCCAAGATATTTAAGTATAAAGCTTTCTATTGTTACCTACCAAAACCACTCTAGATATAGAATGAAAAATCTTCAATACATTCTAACATTTTACTTGAAAAGAAAAATTGACTTCAGATCGAGTTAGCATATTTTTTTCATCTATTCTCATCAAAGAGAGTGTAGGAGGATTGCATTCCTCTGGGAGATACATTTTAGTTAATTATGCAAAGAGAGATGAAAATGAATCTGTGAACAATTAATACGTGGTTAGTATTCTACAATAGAGTGTTAACACTGCTGTGTTTGAGGTTTTTAACTGAAGGCATATTGAATTGTCAATGTGCTGCACATGTCATTAGTAGATATTTTACTATTATAGCATTACATGATTAAGCTATCCCAGACATGGTTTCCACCTATCTTCTTAGTTCTCTGGTGTTTAAAAGGTAATAAGAGATGAGAGTTTTAAAGGAACGAATGGTATGCCAGTGACACTAAGGCTTAAATTCAAGGATTTTAGAAACTGCAAAATGGAAAGAGATCCAAGAGTGTCATTCTCCAAAATCTGAGTTACTCAGGAATTTGCACTGGCATAATTATCAAATAGTATTTAGGCCACCTACCCTAATTATTAAACCATGGCAAGAGCTTTTACAATGATATAAAAAATAATTGGGTCTCTCTTTAGAGGTTATTTCAGTTATATCACATTTATTTTAATAAAATGCAGGCAATTGTGGTTTTGGCTATTTTCATAGCTAGGAATTAAATAAAGCCCCATTAAAAGTAAATTTAAATAAATACAATTTTCTTCCCCATGGTAGATGTTTTCATACTAACTTGTAGATGTTTAGTAAATCCCTTTTACAAAATTTCCCAATATAAAGATATATACTTATTAGCATTTTCCAAAATACATGTCCTTTAAAATTCTTGGGCTGTTATAGGTCAGCTTTCTATGGGTACTCCTGTCATTTGTCACTGTTCAGAGGCATCCAGGTCTCTGTTCCATGTTGTCAGTAGCAGACACTTAGGTTTCTTGATCAGGGTGTTGCGTTTCTGCAGATGTACTATTTGTTCTTAATTTAGCACAACTAATATTTAATGAATACATTTTTCTGTACAAAATGTTGCCCTAGATATTTCAAAGAAATAGGGAGAGTCAATATGAAAGCTAAGATGCTTTGAAGATTAACAACATTCTTCCAGAAGTATCTTATAGCATGATTGACCATTTGCTACCTGCACTGAATTTCAACTAAGTAGTTGTAAACTGTGATTCTTATTTGGTACAAATTAGTAGTTATAACTTGCATACTATGTTTTGCAGAGAAATTTTAATCCAGCAACATGGCAGCTATGGCAATGAATCACATCAAAAGACCTAAGTCTGTGTGACCCTGTGAGCTGCCTGGAATACAGAGAGGCACTTAATCCCAAGAGACAGAAGCAAGTAGATCCTGAGTTCAAGGCCTGCCCGGTATAGAGCAAGTTTCAGGGGAAAAAAATAGCTTAGGTCCAGGCATGGTGGTACGTTTCTCTAATCATAGCATTCCTGAGACAGAGGCATGCTGATCTTTAAATTCTAGTCACTCAGTTGAGTATAGTCACTCGGTTCAGTTGAATGGAGTCCACTGGGATCCAGTTATTTGAGAGGTCATAGAGAAGAGTTGAGTTCCTGAAATTCAGAGGCACTTTGTGCTTGGACAATATGACAGAAACAGGTTGTAGAAAGAACAAGACAGACAACACATAAAGATAGAACAAACCAAAGAATGAGAAGGACCAAGAAGATTACAACAGATTTCCAGAGTTAGCCGAAGCCAAGCAGAGCAATTCAGTGAGAAGCAGACAGAAGTCAGATTTCCAGCTAGTGTACAGGCGGGCAATACAAGATGAAGGTGCTATTTTAACAGTGTTGATGGGCTGACTCCAGGCAATGTGTCAGTATCTAACATATACACACACTATCATTCCATCCTCTTGGATGATATGAATTTTAAAAGGATGATTCATCGAATTCTAAAGTTCCCGATTATTAATTAATTAATAATTACTAACATTTTTTCTAAATAATTTTATAGTATAACAATTAGTATAAAACTCATTTTTTGATGGTTGTGCTAACAATCTGCTGGTCCACCATAGAGCTCCACATGAAGCACTATTGTGCTCCATTCCAGGGATGCAGGGATGGTTTAATATACAGAAATCCACCAATGTAATCCACTATATAAACAAACTCAAAGGGAAAAAAAATGATCATCTCATTAGATGCTGACAAAAGCATTTGAAAAAATTCAACACTCCTTCATGGTAAAACTCTTGGAAAGATGAGGAATTCAAGGCCAATACTGAAACATAGTAAAAGCAATAAAGAGCAAACCAGTAGGCAACATCAAACTAAATGGAGAGAAACTTGAAGCAATCCCACTAAAATCAGGGACTAGTCAAGGCTGCCCACTCTCTCCCTACCTATTCACATGTAGTACTTGAAGTCCTAGGTAGAACAATCAGACAACAAAAGGGGGTCAAAGGGATACAAATTGGAAAGGAAGATGTCAAAATATCGCTATTTGCAGATGATGTGATACTATAATTGAGTGACCTCAAAAGTTCCACCAGAGAACTCCTAAGTCTGATAAACAACTTCAGCAAAGTAGCTAGATATAATACTAACTGTAACAAACCAGTAGCCTTCCTCTACTCAAAGGCTAAACAGACTGAGAAAGAAATTAGGGAAAAGACACCCTTCACAATAGTCACAATTAATATAAAATACCTCGCTGTGACAGAGAATGAAGGAATGGCCATTCAGAGCCTGCCCCAACTGGGGTCCAGCATATATATATATAAATATATTGAGAACCCGTGGGAGAGATACCTTACCACCTGGTCAGGTGGGCACTCCTGAGGCTGCAGAGCGGAAGAGACCACCAACACTGCCCACCCCTGCCCACATCCCTGACCCAAGAGGAAACTGTACAAGGCCTCTGGGTTCCTGTGGGGGAGGGCCCAGGAGCAGCAGGAGCCCTGCCTGAGACACCGCCGGAACCTGAAGGAAACAGACCGGATAAACAGTTCTCTGCACCCAAATCCCGTGGGAGGGAGAGCTAAACCTTCAGAGAGGCTGACACGCCTGCGAAACCAGAAGAGACTGCTCTCTGCACACATTACTGATTCCAGAGGAAAGCACAGAATCCATCTGGAACCCTGGTGTACTGAGGCTCCCGGAAGAGGCGGCGCAGATCTTCCTGGTTGCTGCCACCGCGGAGAGCCCGTGGGCAGCACCCCCCGAGCGAACTTGAGCCTGGGGACCACAGGTAAGACCAACTTTTCTGCTGCAAGTGACCTGCCTGGTGAACTCAAGGCACAGGTCCACAGGAACAGCTGAAGACCTGTAGAAAGGAAAAACTACACGCCCGAAAGCAGAACACTCTGTCCCCATAACTGACTGAAAGAGAGGAAAACAGGTCTACAGCACTCCTGACACACAGGCCTATAGGACAGTTTAGCCACTGTCAGAAATAGCAGAACAAAGTAACACTAGAGATAATTTGATGGCGAGAGGCAAGCGCAGGAACCCAAGCAACAGAAACCAAGACTACATGGCACCATCGGAGCCCAATTCTCCCATCAAAACAAACATGGAATATCCAAACACACCAGAAAAGCAAGATCTAGTTTCAAAATCATATTTGATCATGATGTTGGAGGACTTCAAGAAAGACATGAAGAACTCCCTTAGAGAAACACAGGAAAACATAAATAAATAAACAAGTAGGAAAATATAAATAAACAAGTAGAAGCCCATAGAGAGGAGTCACAAAAATCCCTAAAAGAATTCCAGGAAAACATAAATAAACAAGTAGAAGCCCATAGAGAGGAGTCACAAAAATCCCTGAAAGAATTCCAGGAAAACACAATCAAACAGTTGAAGGAATTAAAAATGGAAATAGAAGCAATCAAGAAAGAACACATGGAAAGAATACTGGATATAGAAAACCAAAAGAAGAGACAAGGAGCTGTAGATACAAGCTTCACCAACAGAATACAAGAGATGGAAGAGAGAATCTCAGGAGCAGAAGATTCCATAGAAATCATTGACTCAACTGTCAAAGATAATGTAAAGCGGAAAAAGCTACTGGTCCAAAACATACAGGAAATCCAGGACTCAATGAGAAGATCAAACCTAAGGATAATAGGTATAGAAGAGAGTGAAGACTCCCAGCTCAAAGGACCAGTAAATATCTTCAACAAAATCATAGAAGAAAACTTCCTAACCTAAAAAGAGATGCCCATAGGCATACAAGAAGCCTACAGAACTCCAAATAGATTGGACCAGAAAAGAAACCCCTCCGTCACATAATAGTCAAAACACCAAACGCACAAAATAAAGAATATTAAAAGCAGTAAGGGAAAAAGGTCAAGTAACATATACAGGCAGACCTATCAGAATCACACCAGACTTTTCGCCAGAAACTATGAAGGCCAGAAGATCCTGGACTGATGTCATACAGACCCTAAGAGAACACAAATGCCAGCCCAGGCTACTGTATCCTGCAAAACTCTAAATTAACATAGATGGAGAAACCAAGATATTCCATGACAAAACCAAATTTACACAATATCTTTCTACAAATCCAGCGCTACAAAGGATAATAAATGGTAAAGCCCAACATAAGGAGGCAAGCTATACCCAAGAAGAGGCAAGAAACTAATCGTCTTGGCAACAAAACAAAGAGAAGAAAAGCACACAAACATAACACATCCAAGTATGAATATAACAGGAAGCAATAATCACTATTCCTTAATATCTCTCAACATCAATGGCCTCAACTCCCAATAAAAAGACATAGATTAACAAACTGGATCGCAAGGAGGACCCTGCATTCTGCTGCCTACAGGAAACACACCTCAGAGACAAAGACAGACACTACCTCAGAGTGAAAGGCTGGAAAACAACTTTCCAGGCAAATGGTGGGAAGAAGCAAGCTGGAGTAGCCATTCTAATATCAAATAAAATCAATTTTCAACTAAAAGTCATCAAAAAAGATAAGGAAGGACACTTTATATTTATCAAAGGAAAAATCCACCAAGATGAACTCTCAATCCTAAATATCTATGCCCCAAATACAAGGGCACCTACATACGTAAAAGAAACCTTACTAAAGCTCAAAACACATATTGCACCTCACACAATAATAGTAGGAGACTTCAACACCCCACTCTCATCAATGGACAGATCATGGAAACAGAAATTAAACAGAGCGTAGACAGACTAAGAGAAGTCATGAGCCAAATGGACTTAACGGATATTTATAGAGCGTTCTACCCTAATGCAAAAAGGATATACCTTCTTCTCAGCTCCTCATGGTACTTTCTCCAAAATTGACCATATAATTGGTCAAAAACAGGCCTCAACAGGTACAGAAAGATAGAAATAATCCCATGTGTGCTATCGGACCACCACGCCTAAAGCTGGTCTTCAATAACAATAAGGGAAGAATGCCCACATATCGTGAAATTGAACAATGCTCTACTCAATGATAACCTGGTCAAGGAAGAAATAAAGAAAGAAATTAAAAACTTTTTAGAATTTAATGAAAATGAAGGTACAACATACCCAAACTTATGGGACACGATGAAAGCTGTGCTAAGAGGAAAACTCATAGCGCTGCAGAAAGAAACAGGAAAGAGCATATGTCAGCAGCTTGACAGCACACCTAAAAGCTCTAGAACAAAAAGAAGCAAATACACCCAGGAGGAGTAGAAGGCAGGAAATAATCAAACTCAGAGCTGAAATCAACCAAGTAGAAACAAAAAGGACCATAGAAAGAATCAACAGAACCAAAAGTTGGTTCTTTGAGAAAATCAACAAGATAGATAAACCCTTAGCCAGACTAACGAGAGGACACAGAGAGTGTGTCCAAATTAACAAAATCAGAAATGAAAAGAAAGACATAACTACAGATTCAGAGGAAATTCAAAAAATCATCAGATCTTACTATAAAAGCCTATACTCAACAAAACTTGAAAATCTGCAGGAAATGGACAATTTCCTAGACAGATACCAGGTACCGAAGTTAAATCAGGAACAGATAAACCAGTTAAACAACCCCATAACTCCTACGGAAATAGAAGCAGACATTAAAGGTCTCCCAACCAAAAAGAGCCCAGGTCCAGACGGGTTTAGTGCAGAATTCTATCAGACCTTCATAGAAGACCTCATACCAATATTAGTCAAACTATTCCACAAAATTCAAACAGATGGAGCACTACCGAATTCCTTCTATGAAGCCACAATTACTTTATACCTAAACCCACAAAGACCCAACAAAGAAAGAGAACTTCAGACCAATTTCCCTTATGAACATCGACTTAAAAATACTCAACAAAATTCTGGCAAACCGAATCCAAGAGCACATCAAAACAATCATCCACCATGATCAAGTAGGCTTCATCCCAGGCATGCAGGATGGTTCAATATACTGGAAAACCATCAACGTGATCCATTATATAAACAAACTGAAAGAACAAAACAACATGATCATTTCATTAGATGCTGAGAAAGCATTTGACAAAATTCAACACCCCTTCATGATAAAAGTCCTGGAAAGAATAGGAATCCAAGGCCCATACCTAAACATAGTAAAAGCCATATACAGCAAACCAGTGGGTAACATTAAACTAAATGGAGAGAAACTTGAAGCAATCCCACTAGAATAAGGGACTAGACAAGGCTGCCCACTCTCTCCCTACTTATTCAATATAGTTCTTGAAGTTCTAGCCAGAGCAATCAGACAACAAAAGGAGGTCAAGGGATACAGATCGAAAAGAAGAAGTCAAAATATCACTATTTGCAGATGATATGATAGTATATTTAAGTGATCCCAAAAGTTCCACCAGAGAACTACTAAAGCTGATAAACAACTTCAGCAAAGTGGCTGGGTATAAAATTAACTCAAATAAATCAGTAGCCTTCCTCTACACCAAAGAGAAACAAGCCGAGAAAGAAATTAGGGAAACGACACCCTTCATAATAGACCCAAATAATATAAAGTACCTCGGTGTGACTTTAACCAAGCAAGTAAAAGATTTGTACAACAAGAACTTCAAGACTCTGAAGAAAGAAATTGAAGAAGACCTCAGAAGATGGAAAGATCTCCCATGCTCATGGATTGGCAGGATTAATATAGTAAAAATGGCCATTTTACCAAAAGCGATCTACAGATTCAATGCAATCCCCATCAAAATACCAATCCAATTCTTCAAAAAGTTAGACAGAACAATTTGCAAATTCATCTGGAATAACAAAAAACCCAGGATAGCTAAAACTATCCTCAACAATAAAAGGACTTCAGGGGGAATCGCTATCCCTGAACTCAAGCAGTATTACAGAGCAATAGTGATAAAAACTGCATGGTATTGGTATAGAGACAGACAGATAGACCAATGGAATAGAATTGAAGACCCAGAAATGAACCCACACACCTATGGTCACTTGATTTTTGACAAAGGAGCCCAAACCATCCAATGGAAAAAAGATAGCATTTTCAGCAAATGGTGCTGGTTCAACTGGAGGTCAACATGTAGAAGAATGCAGATCGATCCATGCTTATCACCCTGTACAAAGCTTAAGTCCAAGTGGATCAAGGACCTCCACATCAAACCAGACATACTCAAACTAATAGAAGAAAAACTAGGGAAGCATCTGGAACACATGGGCACTGGAAAAAATTTCCTGAACAAAACACCAATGGCTTATGCTCTAAGATCAAGAATCGACAAATGGGATCTCATAAAACTACAAAGCTTCTGTAAGGCAAAGGACACTGTGGTCAGGACAAAACGGCAACCAACAGATTGGGAAAAGATCTTCACCAATCCTACAACAGATAGAGGCCTTATATCCAAAATATACAAAGAACTCAAAAAGCTAGACCGCAGGGAGACAAATAACCCTATTAAAAAATGGGGTTCAGAGCTAAACAAAGAATTCACAGCTGAGGAATGCCGAATGGCTGAGAAACACCTAAAGAAATGTTCAACATGTTTAGTCATCAGGAAATGCAAATCAAAACAACCCTGAGATTTCACCTCACACCAGTGAGAATGGCTAAGATCAAAACTCAGGTGACAGCAAATGCTGGCGAGGATGCGGAGAAAGAGGAACACTCCTCCATTGTTGGTGGGGTTGCAGACTGGTACAACCATTCTGGAAATCAGTCTGGAGGTTTCTCAGAAAATTGGACATTGAACTGCCTGAGGATCCAGCTATACCTCTCTTGGGCATATACCCAAAAGATGCCCCAACATATAAAAAAGACACGTGCTCCACTATGTTCATTGCAGCATTATTTATAATAGCCAGAAGCTGGAAAGAACCCAGATGCCCTTCAACAGAGGAATGGATACAGAAAATGTGGTACATCTACACAATGGAATATTACTCAGCTATCAAAAACAACGAGTTTATGAAATTCGTAGGCAAATGGTTGGAACTGGAAAATATCATCCTGAGTGAGCTAACCCAATCACAGAAAGACATACATGGTATGCACTCACTGATAAGTGGCTATTAACCCAAATGCTTGAATTACCCTAATTGCCTAGAACAAATGAAACTCAAGACGGATGATCAAAATGTGAAGGCTTCACTCTTTCTTTAAAAGGGGAACAAGAATACCCTTGGCAGGGAAGAGAGAGGCAAAGATTAAAACAGAGACTGAAGGAACACCCATTCAGAGCCTGCCCCACATGTGGCCCATACATATAGAGCCACCCAATTAGACAAGATGGATGAAGCAAAGAAGTGCAGACCGACAGGAGCGGATGTAGATCGATCCTGAGAGACACAGCCAGAATACAGCAAATACAGAGGCGAATGCCAGCAGCAAACCACTGAACTGGGAATAGGACCCCCATTGAAGGAATCAGAGAAAGAACTGGAAGAGCTTGAAGGGGCTTGAGACCCCATATGTACAACAATGCCAAGCAACCAGAGCTTCCAGGGACTAAGCCACTACCTAAAGACTATACATGGACTGACCCTGGACTCTGACCTCATAGGTAGCAATGAATATCCTAGTAAGAGCACCAGTGGAAGGGGAAGCCCTGGGTCCTGCTAAGACTGAACCCCCAGTGAACTAGACTGTCGGGGAGGCGGCAATGGGGGAGGGTGGGGGGAGGAACACCCATAAGGAAGGGGGGGAGGGAAGGGGATGTTTGCCTGGAAACCGGGAAAGGGAATAACACCCGAAATGTATATAAGAAATATTCAAGTTAATAAAAAATAAATAAATAAATAAATAAATAAATAAATATACATATCCACCGAACCAGACAATATTGATGAAGCCAACAAGTGCATGCTGACAGGAACCTGATAGAGTGTCACCTGAGAGGCTCAGTCAGAACATGACAAATACAGAAGCGATTGTTAGCAGCAAACCATTGAACTAAGAACAGGGTCCCTTTGGAGGAGTTAAAGAAAGGATTGAAGGAGCTGAAAGGACTTGCAACCCAATAAGAACTACAATATCAAACAACCAGAACTCCCAGAGACTAAACTACCATCCAAAGAGTATACATGGTCAGATCCATCATTCCAGTTGTATATGTAGCAGAGGATGGCCTTGTTGGGCAATAATGGGAGGAGAATCTCTTGGTCCTGCCAAGACTTGGTCCCCCAGTGTAGGGGAATGTCAGGGCAGGGAGGCAGGAAGATGTGGGTGTTTGGTGGGGCTAAGGGGATAACATTTGTACTGTAAATTAATAATATCTAATTTAAAAAAGAAAAAAATAGATGCACCAACCCATGGTATTGCTGGCACTGGCAGGCCACATGGCCTTTGCAAGTATTTTCATCTCAAGCAGCAAAATGTCTCCATCTGACTCACTAAGTTCTCAATTTCCATCCCCTGCTACCTCCTGCTACTCTCTGGGTCCTGTAGCAATCTAGCCACTCTGGCTAGCCCCATATTGGAGACAGTTACTCTCTGGCACCACAGCAGCTGCCCTCTTGCAACTCTCTACTATGAACTCTGTTCACTATCCAAGCATCCAGCCCCTGTGGTTATTGTCCCAATTCCCAATACTCCAGTAAAATCAAAACTCTAGAAGCTTGTAATTTATCAGTCAGATTTATATCAGTAAATTCTCACCCCACAAATCCTCCACACAATAAACTAAGAGCCAATTAATATTGAATAGACTTCTGGGTTGTCCTTCTCTGCCTCTGCCTCTGCCTCTCTCTCTCTCTCTCTCTCTCTCTCTCTCTCTCTCTCTCTCTCTCTCTCCCTCTCTCTCTCTCTCTCTCTGTTTCTCTCTCTCTCTCTCTGTCTCCCCTTTCTGGCCTCTCAAAGATTATCCCTGCCTTTCTCTTTCACTGCCTAATCACAGGCCTAGCCTCATCTTGTGCCTGCCCTGACCTGTACATAGACATCCATCCACAAAGCATTTATATTTTCAGTTCAACCAAAATCTCTTAGACAGCTAAGCTTAGAATCAGTTATAGAATCAGTTATTTGCTTTAAATACATGCTAGCCAAGTCATGGAGCTGCCTTTCAAAACACTTTACAGTGTTAATCAGAAGTTCATTAGTAACATCACTGCTGCATCACAAGGTTTTGCAGATATAGTTCTTGTCTACTCACATGGACAACAACTGTGTTGGTGACAGAGTGGCATGCTTTGTATAATTCCGGCAGTTTTGTAAGTTTCACCATTCTCAGTTTTAGACCTATTTTTGTGTCTAAAGTTTAGAAAAATATTCTTAACACCAAAAATTACAACAAAGCAAACAAACAAGCAAACACAGAAATTTACCTTGTCACTATCTTGAATTCCGTGATAAACACCTTGGCTATTTCTGGTCTTCCTGGGCCTTCTGCTCACAACTTACAGACGTTCACCTTCCTGTTGCATTTCACTTTTTTCGTGTGAAGTTTTTCACTCTTCACACAGGAATAGCAGTCTTTTACACAGTGTTGTACTCCCTCAACTTCACTTAATCTCAACTACTTCTTCATCTCCAAATGAAAATCATACTACAGGTTTAAATCTATAAATAATAAAAGGAAATTTTAGTCTTATTAATATCTTCAAGTACAGTGCTGAGATAACCCTCATTATCCTAAATATTTTTTTACAAATTTGCATCAGATTTCTCTCATACAGTCATTTAAAATCTATCAGTCCCAGAATCTTTTCAAGAACAAATATGTGACATATTCCCTGCTCCCTTATGTTCTTCTCATAGAACTAATCGAGAGAGAGAGAGAGAGAGAGAGAGAGAGAGAGAGAGAGAGAGAGATTCCCCCTCAGAACCCACCATTCATTTCCTCTTTTTTTTGTCTGTCTAAGATCTTGCTTATCTACCTCTAACATTCATTTAGCCTTTCTCTATAAGAATTTACAGTTCCTCCACTTTTTAGAGATTGGACAGTTTATATAATTCATGTTTTCATTAAGCATCTTCCAAAGTTTGAGTTGGTTTTAACTTGGTAAAATTTAGAAATACATACATTATTGAATTATTTTGAAAGTTTCCAAATCATCAAGTTTAATGCATAATACAGAGGAATTTATAAAAAGGATTGGGCTTTAAGATGTGCCTCCCTATTCACATATAGATGTACTATTCAGTTGGAACAGTTGGTATATAAAAGGCTACACAATCTGCAATATGACCTAGATTTGAAGATTTATGTCTGTTGCAGTAACCTCTCCAACCTGAATATGCCCATGCAAAGAAAACATAACTTGATTAATATGAATACAACCTCACGCCTTGATTGGTCAAATCTACCACTATACTGTCCTATTCCCCAGCTGTGAAATCCCTCATAACACGCGATGTCTCCATGCCATATGCTTCATCTCCATCTTCCTCTTCTCCTCTGATGCCCTCTCTCTCCTCCTCTCCTCTCCAACTTCCCTTCTCCTGCCCAATCACTGGCTCTAGCCTTTATTTTACAAATTAAATGGGAGAAGGTTCTGATGAAGTCACCCGAATCCTGAGTATATGACGAGGCAGCTGTCTTTGGGACAGCACAATTAGCATCAAAATACAGATAACTCCAGGGCAAACCACAATATATATCTTTTGTGGTTACATGTCAAAGCCCCACGGAAATACACACCCTCTGGTAATTTTGCAGAGTACCACATCAAGAAATGTCAAACCTTAGACCAAAAAGACTCTACATTTATGGAACTTAAAATTAAAATAGCTACTACCCACTAACATATAAGACATTTGTAACAAGATTTTTACCATACCATTTATGAGGAATGTAAAATAAATACTATGACCCATGCCAATGTGTGACTACTGTAATTTTGTAATAGTAGTAGAGTTCTTTACCTGGGAAAGCTTGCTAGACAGCAATACGAAAGAGAAGGTACTGACCAGATATTCATAGGTGCTGACTATAAATGTCATCTCTAATGTTCTAATTATATCACATTATTTACCTTGGAAACAAACCTTTGAAGTAGATGTAATTATCTCCACTTACAGAGGCAGAAATTAAGAATCAGAGAAGTCAAGATTCTTGCTGAGTATTGTGTCGTTGTTAAAAGGAAGAGTCATAATTTAATCAGTTCTATTCATGCCTCTCATAAAATAGTATCTTTTAGTATAAAATCCTGTCTGTCTCTGAATGCATAATGCATATCGCCACAATACAAACAATGAAGAAATGAAGAGGTGAGAGAGGGAAACTCAAATTTTAGGAAATAACAATCATAACATTAGATCATAATTATAGTCATAGGAAGACAGTTTTATCCAGATATAACAAATTGCTATTGTATTTTACAATTATAAATGGGAATAAGTGAATGTTAAAGTAAGATGACTTACGTATTCAGGTTGTATGCCTTGTGTTTCTTTTTGTTCCTCTGTTGAAGTAAGGAAATGAGAGCTATCACAAGGCCATGTGAATACATGGCTTGGGCTGATCCCAGAGTGTTATCATCTCTGTTATAACTATCCCTAGGCCTAGGCCTGAAGGTTCCAGCCTCCATACAATCTCTGTATTCTCTTGGTTTCCGACTGTATTCCTCTGCTTGGCCTTATACTAACTTTAGCAATCTGTTCTAATCTTCTGACTCTTCCCATTCTCTGGCTTCTTCGGTCTTCACCTGTGTCTAGCTCTCTCTGCAACCTCTCTCTAAAACTGTAATGCTGGCATGGTTAAACTACTATACAGAGTTGGGAAAAAAACTACTATACAAATGCACCACAAACAACATACTATCTCACTTCTCACTCAATCTCTCTTCTCTCTCTCTCTCTCTCTCTCTCTCTCTCTCTCTCTCTCTCTCTCTCTCTCTCTCCTTAAGATGTATCTTTCCTATCCTATTTCTGTCTCATTCTGTCAAAATCTTTCTTCAACTCATCACTTGTCTGCCCCTCAAATAGACGTCACTTTCAAATTGGCAGTTTTCTTCTACAAACTAAACTTAACTTTATTGTTAGAGATCAAAGGCACATACTAATGACATGTCTGTATTCCTGCCATATCATACTATACATTCAGGCCAGATCATATAGTTCTAGAAGGTCTTTGGATATGACCCCTTTTCAGTGAAGTCATGATCCTAGATTAAAATTCCTCTACATACCTCTTTTTGCAAATATTGGAGTTGAGCTTCCAGTACTCACAGGGCAGCACAAAACTGCCTCTATTCCAGTTTCAGGGCATTTAATGCCTTCATCTGATCTTCATCATCTCATGTAGGCACAGGTTACTCCTACTAAAAATATATGGCACAGCTTCTGAACCTAAGACTAAGAGATCATCATGGATGAATATGTAGAAAACCTTTAAGAGCTAGAAGATCAATGAGTTTTCTGTGATTGGTTGTCTCCTGGGAATGTGAGAAATTTCACCTATGGCGTCTCACCATCATGACTTACTAAACGTGACTGAACAAGGACAATAACAATACACAAGTTACCATAAATAGAGCAAAGCCAATGAAACCTCAACCCAATCAAAGAACTATAGACAAGTAAGGAAGGCTGGGAACAGGAGTAATAAACGTCCCTAGGGGAGAGAACACCAATTAATTTCTCAATACCAAGTGGTGAGTCCTGAAAACATTCATATAAGTAATGTTATACATACTGTGTAGGGTATATTTATGAATTTGAGAAAATATATACATATATGTCCCTAAAAATAATATGCATATGTATGTATTTATGAATAAACATGCATCAATCACATAGCAATTAATGAAAGAAGAGAGCATGACTTATGAAGAAAACAATTGGTTATAGTAGAGTATTTGGTGGGTGGAAAGGGAAGGTGGAGTGAGAGAGTTAAATAATTTCAGAAAAAATAAACCAATAATTCATAATATAACTATGTATAAATATTTGAATGCTTCCAGCTATTTTTTCTGAAAGTAATTAGTAATTTCAAACAAAAATCATTTGATTTGTTTTACAGCTAAATGATATGACATAATTTTATATGATTACATGATATCAGAATTATACTTGATAATTAAGATAAACCATTAAATGTGAAGTTATCTGTAGAATTCTTCATAGAAAACATAATAAATTCCTCTTTAATAGAAAAAGGACAAAACATTCTGAGAAAAAAATGAATCACCTATAAAAATATAATACAGTTTTAGGCATAGAAATGATACTTTGATGATTTGTATAAGAAAAATATTTCTGCACAGTGATTCACTTAACATTTTCAAATAGAAAACATTGCTTTTTTTCTAAAAAAGAGTCTTATATGATGATACTTAAGTTGGTCTTGCTACAAATGTCAATTTTAGACATATATTTTAAGGACTTTTCTCAACTTCTCGTCATCTATAGGTTATTGTTGTCCATGTGGAACTTCTTCTTTCAAAGTGTGTGGCATCTGAAAATACATATTTTCTCTATGAAGCTGCCAGTAAAAAAGAAAAATATTTAAAACTCTTCAGAGAAATTGGTGTAATAATGTCTCTGAAAAATTGGCACCTAAAGAATTTGTTTATTTACTTATGATTAAATATTTTGGTAATGTATTAAAATATTTTTTGTAAAAAATGAAAGTATGGATATTGGGTCTTGAAAAGAACAAATGGAAATAGGAATGCTCATATAACACATAACTTAAGACAATTATTAATTAATTATCACAACTATAGCTGTATCAGTCAGTTTTCTATCATTCAGTTCTTTTTATTTTTTAAAAATTTATTCCTTTATTATATATAAGTACACTGTAGCTGTCTTCAGACACACCAGAAGAGGGCATTGGATCTCTTTACAGATGGTTGTGAGCTACCATGTGGTTGCTGGGAATTGAACTCAGGACCTCTGGAAGAGCATTCGTTGCTCTTAACCGCTGAGGCATCTGTCCAGCCCTATCATTCAGTTCTTAAGCATAGTACAATAATACAATTATTGAAGATTTGGAAATTCTATCCTCATTTTTCTTTTTAAGTCTTCTTTTAGTATTTTTCTCATTTTGTTTTTTTTTTTTGCACTTTAATTATGGATTGAGAAGCTGCATTGCCCATTCTGAGCCATACCTCAGACTCCTCACCCTCAGACCCCCTAACTATGCAAAAAGACATGTTATCAGTCTTGAACATGTAAGTCACATCTCATGTGTACTCATACTTCCTGTGCATCAGATTTATGTAGATCCCTAGGGACCCAGTTAGAACTCTTTTTTTATTAATTTTTTTTTCATTGGAGCTTAGAAAGGACAATATCTGAAAGTCAAAGTATACTAGCTTCCACTTGTGATAAGGGCTCCAGTGGTTTCTGATTGCAGAATAATTTAGTGGCCTAATGTCAAATGATTGTATGTCTAAATAATATTCACTTGCAGCAAGCGGCTTGACAGCAGATAGAGACACATAAATATTTCAGTACTTTGTAATAAATCACACTTACATTATATTATGCCTGGTTAAACTCCCTTGAAAATGTATCATTTTCACTTCTTCATCCAAGCATGATTGTGTCTTCCACAGTCTAATGAAGTAAAGAGCTATCCATTGAATTTAATCTGTGTCACAGGAATCCAAGGATTTCAATTATAATGGGATGTTTCATCCCCTGATATCTATTATTTTCTTTTCTTCTAATCAAACATTTGTATCCATGTCAGCGTCTCCTTTCAAAGAAGTGTTGAGGAGCATTAATGCCATAAAGGATTCAAACGGTCTTGAAAAGATAATCAAGAAACTTTATTTGATTATGATATCCAACTTTACATTCCAGGGAAATATCATTTCTATTCTTTATTGATAGGACAGTGTAGTGAAGAAGACTAGAAGAAACTAAGTTTTATACCACGAAAATGTAGTTTTATTTCCCTGTAGTGGTAAATACTCCCATGTAATTCTATTTATGTACTGTTTATGTTCTTTATGTTACTCATTCTGTCTGAAATGTGAAAGAACAAAGTAGTTTCATGTTGGATGTAGGTGCCACAGGAGAGAGAGAGAGAAGCTCACCAAGATGCCAAGCCTTTTTGGAAGTCTGATATTTAGGTACTAAGAGTGTCACATGGTGAAGCTTCAAGGTCTCACAAGTGCAGAATTTTTAGAGAGGCATTTGTTCAAGATTCAAATAGTTGGAAATAATTGCTCAGCTTCATAAACATAGCAATGGCTTTTTTGAAACATTTTACTCAAAACCAGATACAAAGGCTTTACAATACATTTTACTTAAAGCCAGACATAAAGGCTTTACTATACATATCAATACATCCCATATTTACTAATGATAATTTACATTTTTCAAATACTATGTATCCCATATTTTTCTTCGTTTGTAAACTGTTTGAAGTCTTGAAAAATTGTTTATAATTTTGATAGCATAGAGGTTTATTTATTGTTTAATATTGGTAGTACTCTGCATAGTCATATTAACTCATTGTCTGACTTATAGTAGACAAAGATTTTCTTTACTCTCTTGTTTTGCTGGCTGTATAAAAGCTTTTAAGTTTAATATAGTTTCATTCATTATATTTGATTACTTCCTATATTATTGAAATATATTTTAAAGTTCATTTGCATGTTAATATTTTGAAGTAAGGTTTTTTTGTTTTTTTTTTTTTTCATTTAAGAGTTCCAAACTTTCAGGTCTTATCTTAAGATCTTTTCACAGGATTTAACTATTTTTTAAAAGCTGAAGATATTTATTGAAAGGGACATTTCTACATACAGATATGAATTATTAATGACACTACTTGAGTCTTTCTTTGGTTCATGCAGATTTTTAGAAACACTTTTATTATAAATTAGTTTACTATAGATGAACAGGTTTCTCTCTGTTAATATATTCTCCATCATATTGGTCTATGAGTTTTCGGTATCATGCTTTCTTTAGCATTCTAGCTCTACATTAAATTTGAGTTCAGATACTCTGAATCTTTGAACATTATATATATATTTTTTGCTTTGATTGCCTTGATCATTAGGGATCTTTTGTTTTTCCATTTAAATGTTATAATCAATTCATTTATTTTTGTAAAGAATGTTATTGGAATATGAATGGGAACTACATTAATTATGTAGACCGGTATTATCTATACGGCCATATAGAATTCTTTCATCTATGTTTTTGGGGGACGGACTAGGGAGTCATAGAGTTGGATCATATGGCAAGTTTAGTGTTAACTTTTGGAGAATTCTCCACACTCATTTCCACTATAGGTTTACTAGTTCGCAATCTAACCAAGAGTGAATGGGTGTTCCCTTTCCTGCATCACCCTTCCAGTATTTGTTGTAGGTTGTTTAGTTGACCTTGATCATTCTGACTGAGGCAAGATAAAGTCTCAAATTTGTTTTCATTTGCATTTCTATAGTTGCCAGAGAAATATGAATGTATTTTTTTTAAAAAAACAATAATTCGATGTTTAGATCCTAAGCTCACTTTAGGAATATGATTTCATCATTTCTAAATTCAAAAGTATTATTCGAAGAGAAATGAAAAGTATTATCAGCTTCGTCTCCATTTCTCCCTAGTTGGGGTGGCATGGTTACAATCTCCCTGTAAATAGTCATTTTGGCAATTTCTGCAAGTGATGGGAAGGCATAGGGTCAAACAAAGCAAGTCAGTGTATCCTTCCTGTTAATAAAGATTTATATGTGAGAACTTTATTTTTTCCTAGAGTTTTCTAACCTGAATCGCTTATTCCCCATTCACAACTTCAGGTTTTGCATTTTGTGTAGCATTCCTTCCATGTGCAGGCCTTTTTCCACCAATATCTGGAGTCAACACTATATTTATCTTAGTAACTGGAAGGGCTCTTTGTACCAAAGTAAAACTGTCCATAGCTTAGCAGTCTTGTTAGGCTGTAAACATCAGAATGCCCATGGAGAAGCTCAGCTTTTGACTCCCCTAACATGCATGTCCGCTTTTCACAGCCAGCTCGGCTCCAACCACTTTGGAGAATCTTTAATTTTGTTACATCTCTACCTTCAAGACATACTCTCCATATTTAAAAGCATGTTCTACTCTACTGTTCTGTTCATGTTTCTAGTCCCTGGTTCTTTTCAGCCTTCCAGCTAGTCACATATGTGTGTTGTATTCTCATAGTGTCTACGTCTAAAAGAGAGAAAGACCTCCATGGCACCGCAGCCAACTTCACAGGATGATATTTGTTGTTTCCTTGCGGGGAAAAAAAACCACTTAAAATATTGCATCATTTTACCCATTTTAAAGTTAAAAAATAAAACAAGACCATAAGGATTTATTTTTTCTACCGACTATTGTCTTTTGTCAGGTTATACATTATGAAGACAATGGTTTTTACTCATAATCTTACCAAAAAAAATCCATAAATTCTGTAATTTCCTGAAGCATCAATTTTCTCATATATAATTAGTGGACCTAAAATATCTTCCCTGATGGCTTGTGAAAGACAAAACAAAAATTATATTTATAACATAACAATGTTAAATAAGTGATGATTACTTTAATCCTGTATAAAGCCATATCCATGATGAAGTTTACAGACATGTGTCAGGGAAGATACAATTGGATGCAGTATTCTTCAATTAGTTACTAGTTACAGAAAAACATTAAATAGAACAAACTATGTTTTATCTTAGAAGATTTTAGCTTCCTCTGCTTTGAGGATTAAAAATGCCCTATAATTTTTCAGTGATACTAATCACATGCACCAAGCCAAAAATCTTTTTTTATTATTATTATAAATATAGCACTAAAAGTACTTAAACACATTTGGGTCATTGAAAATCTAATGAAGCTTAATGAATATTTCACAGTAAATTCCATAATACTTTCGGTGGGACAATGATTAAATGATTACCAACACCATGCCATCCCTGAGTATTTAAAAACATACAGCATATGTTAAAATATAAAATAAGTGGACACAATTATTTTAAAGTTTGACATGATAAAATAACCTTCTACTTATGTATGTGAAATATTACTGTGAACTTGGAAAAACAATTGAGAGGTCAGAGCATTCTAGTGTTCAAGAGTTAGTTTTTTAAACCATGCGTGAAAATTGGTTGTGCTACAGAAGGCAAAAGAGTAAAGTTTCTAAAAAAGTAAAGTTGACAGTTATGCTGACATTAATAAGACAGTGTGTGGTGACTTATAAAGTCAACATAAAGTTATAACAATTTTCTGTGAGTTTTCATGGAAAAATATTTAAAATAATATCTTAAGAAACCAAAGAGATATATTGTTGTGTGCTTGGGGCCATGTCCCAGCTCTTCTTTCTTTCTTGGTTCTCTATGGAAGGTAAGCAGATGAGTGTTGGCAGGGGAGAGATATTTACCTGTCACTTTGCTACTGTAGCTGACCTGTCCAGGTCCCTTTTTTCCCAGGAAACTACAGTCTCTGGCATTTAGCACCTCAACTTGAAACATCAGGAGATTAAGTGAAGGATTAATTGCTTGAATTTTTTTTCTCTTGTCGAAATTCCTTTCACTTGTTAAGCTAGGGGAAGTTTGGAGCAATAAATTTCTATTTAACCTGGAGAAGAGAATCATGCTTGCAGAAGGAAACATTTTTATATAAGCAAATATGAATTAAAAACACATAAATTCATATAGAGATTCATGCATACATATTCACAAATTTCCATTTAACAAGTTGGGTCTACATTTTATACCATCTCATAATTACATACTTACACACACTTTCATACTTACATATGTATATGGAGCAAAAGACTAAGTGCCAGTGCAGAAAGAACTTACTCATGGTAGATGAACAATGATTTCCAATGGTTATTGCATAGAGGAATCTAAAGCTTTTACCTATTTATTGTTAAACAAATTAAACCCAATTCTGTAAGAAGAAAACTTTGTCCTCTTTAATTAAAACTAAATCTGCATTGCTATTAAGAAAAGTGTTCTGTCCATGTTAAGGAGAAGCTTTCCTGTTTGTCCTGCTCTCCCTGTAGCTTCTTTTCCTCTTTTCCTCTGTGTTCTGCATATTGTTCTCTTAATATTTTAAGTTGCATTATAATTTCTAAGTTATTCCACTCTGCATTCTCCTTCTAACCTTGCTTTCTCCTCCTGCTCTGCTGTACCAATGCTGTTACTCCCTAGGTCCTTCTAAAAAGTTCTGACTAAAAGGTTCTGAGGCGTATTAATAGCAGGAATCTTTCCTAAAATGAAATTCTCCTGAGCCTTGTCTTAAGGAGCAAATCTGTCATAGATTTTTTTTTAATCCATGGCAGACCCATCTCAGAAAGACCACTAGCCAGTTTTTAGCTTCTCCTTGATGGGTACTGATAGTTTAATAAACTTCAAGAAAAATTGTTGTTTTGTATCACATTAATTATTTACTTATTCATAAAAATTTGCTTTTCATGTGGACAAACTAGGAATGCTACACAAAAGTGTGTAACAAATGGAATATCAAATTCTACAATCTTGAAATTATTTAATAAATTATCAACTACAGATAGCAGCTTTGATTCCTTGGTCAACTCTGTAGGAAGAACTATGTATTATACATCAATTTTTATCAATAAAAAGTAGAAATTCAGTTAGTTTGCTGGAAAGGGGAATTTTCCCTTTTGCACCAAGCTCAGGGGAGCTATCTCGATCAAGCATACTTGTGACATAAGAAACAAGGTTTCCCTAATGCATTGTCCTTCTTCATTGCACAGTATTAACATTTCTTGGTTTCCTTTTTCAATGTTGGCAGCAATTTTTTTATGTAGAATATATACTTAAATCTTGGATAAATATAATTTCTCTTGTATGTCGAGAAGAACTTATGTACACTATTTGAATTTGTTTTGCAAAAGAGGAACTCCTTTTCTGGATATGTATTTATATTATTTAATGATTGACTTTATTAACTTTATCCAGAGAACTTTTATATTCAAAGTTATGTTCCAATGGTGTTATTTAAATTATTTCTCAAATATTTACCATTTGGGTCATAGAAAGTTTGTTCAGTGCTGGCAGCTTGGTTTAATACATTTTCAATATGTTCCTGGAGTTGTTCCTGGAATGATCTGATTTCCTCAGAATGTCAATTATGTTGTAAACTTCTGTTAACCTCCACTATCCTTTCTTTTTTATATCCTTAAAATAGCTCCTGCATTTTATCTTCTGAATTTAGAGTGCTGACCCTGGCATTTACTATCAAAGATAAAGTACCAAATATAAGCCATCAATTTAGGGCATATAGGACATCACAGAGTGACATCTAATCAATCTGCTGACCATGTTTGTAAAGAGATGCAAATCAAACCCAGAATAATTACACAGCATATTTATGCATCCACTATTAAAAGTACCTCTCTACTTTAATTGTTTTTAAACACGAAAATTCAGCACTGTATGGGGTCACCATGAAGTAACTTGCAGAAAGAATGTTTGTCAGACAAGGACCTTTTGCACATACACTGTATCAGGATCTTCAGATCACATGTAAATCACATTGCTTTAACACTTTGGATGGAATGTTGTAGGACTTGCTTTGAACTGTGGTTCGTAACTCCAGGGTCAATATAAATATCTAGACATTTATGTTTTTTAAACATCCCAGATTAATATTACTAGTAAATTATTTTTTCTCATATAAATTGAGCAAAAATTTCTGGCTCCTTTTCTACATTACAACTTTTGATGCTGTCCATTAGCACTGTAGATTACCACAGTTTTTACTTCGTATGATTTCTCATGATATTAGATTATAATGTCAAAGATTTTGAACAGTGCAATGGTTACAATCAATTTCTCTCTGTCGGTCTCTGTCTGTCTGTCTCTCTCTGTGTTTGTGTCTTTAACTGCATGTCTGTCCGTCTTTTTGTCTGTCTGTCTGTTTGTCTGTCTCTGTGTGTGTGTGTGTGTGTGTGTGTGTGTGCGTGTATGTGTGTGTATTTGAGTCTGTCTGTAGGTATGTCTTTCTCTGCAGTGTAGCGAACGTCTCTGAGATTTTGAAACTTTCCAATTTTTATGGAAACTTGGTAAGAAGCAGGATTTTCAAAGTAGAGGTGAAATATTCTATATTTCAGGGAATGTCTCCTCAAGCTCAGGATTTAAACAAATCTAAAACTTCAGTAATTTCCTAAAACTAAGCAGATACAGTAATTCTGTCCCCCTTAATTTTATAAAAGCACCAATGACTGGTGAGACACTATCTCAGACAGACGTGCTGTTTAGAAGACGATGCCAACTAACCTGCCTAGAAGAGGCTCAGAGCAGCTGAGCAGGCTGAGAGAGATATAGGCCCACAGAGCTTCCAGGAGCCACTTCAGACATGCCAGCCAGGTTCTTGTAAGTACCTAATTTCAAACAGAACCCAAATAAAATTCAATTCCTCAACAACTTTGACTACTGATATCCTTAGATTTGTTTATCCTTGCTTCCCCATCCGAGTGAATAGATATTTTCTTCATGTTTCCCTAAGAATAGTGTTTATAATATTTCCCTATTGGACTGAATTTAAAGATGAGATTTTTGGTACTAAGAAATAATTTTCACCAAGAAGTATTTCATCGTATGCTTTCAAAGTCTTCTAGCTAGGTCCTCTATCTTTGAAGAATCAATGACCAAAAATATTTATGATCCATGTCACTCTACATTTATAGCGAAACTGAGATGTTATATGATGATGATATTTTTATACAACATTTGTAAAATACATGTTGAAAAGTGTCAAATGCTTTTTCTTCCTAAATTTTCAATCCCAAGGATACCTCTTTGGCAGCATCGTGACAGTGGACAAAGTTGGTACTCTTAGTGACAGTGAACCAATTTTAGACCTTGTGAACCACAGAGAGATACAAAATGAAAGAGCTGATGCACCTCTGAGAGAGTACCTGTTCTGTTTCTGCATGAAAATAAATAAAGCTTTGGCTCTTTTTAATGACAAGGAGTATGCTGAATTCATTGGTAGCTCTGCACAGGGTTGGATTATAACAACTATTTTCTGTTTTCTAAAGTTTTCTTTAGCAAACTACATAAAAGCTATCAAATAGTGAAATGTATACTTTTAAATGTCAAAGAGACAATGCAAATAGGTAACACTGCACTAACATTAAGGCACAGTACATTTCTTTTTTCATTCTTTTTTCTTTTTTGTTGTTGTCAGATATTTTTATTTACATTTAAAATGTTATTCTTTTTGGTTTCACAACCATAAACACCCCCATCCCATCCCACTCCCATACTTCTATAAGGGTGTTCCCCTTCCCGTCTTTCTCCCTTTCCAATTTGTATCCCTTTGACCTCCTTTAATTGTCTAATTCCTCTAGCTAGGACTTCAAGTAATATATTAAATAAGTAGGGAGAGAGTAGGCAGCCTTGTCTAGTCCCTGATTTTACTGGGATTACTTCAAGTTTCTCTTCATTTAGTTTAGTGTTGGCTACTGGTTTGGTGGATATCGCTTTTGCTATGTTGAGGTATGGGCCTCATCTGATCTTTCCAAGACTTTTAACATGAGGGGTTGTTGAACTTTGTCAAATGCTTTTGTCAGCATCTAGTGAGATGATTATGTGTTTTTTTTCTTTGAGTTTGTTTGCATAGTGGGTGTAATTCTGATAGGTCTGCCTTTATATGTTACTTTACCTTTTTCACTTACTGTTTTTAATATTCTTTGTTTTGTGCATTTGGTGTTTTGACTATTATGTGATGGGCAATTTCTTTTCTGGTCCAATTAATTTTCAGTCTGTAGGACTCTTGTATGTTTATGGGCATCTCTTTCTTTAGGTTATAGAAGTGTTTTTTCTACAATTTTGTTGAAGATATTTACTGGCCCTTTAAGTTGTGTGTCTTCACTCTGTTCTACACCTATTATCCTTAGGTTTGGTCTTCTCATTGTGGCCTGGATTTCCTGTATGTTTGGTGTTAGGAGCTTTATGCATTTTTACATTATCTTTGATGGTTGTGTCAATGTTTTCTGTGCTATCTTCTGCCCCTTAGATTCTCTCTTCTATCTCTTATATTCTGTTGGTGATCCTTATGTCTATGACTCCTGATGTCTTTCCTAGGTTTTCTGTCTCCTGAGTTGTCTCCCATTGTGCTTTCTTTATTTTTTCTATTTATATTTTTAAATCCTCAATTTTTTTCAATTCATTCACCTGTTTGGTTGTGTTTTCCTGTAATTCTTTAAAGGATTTTTGTGTTGCCTCTTTAAGTGCTTCTATTTGTTTTCCTGTGTTGTCATTTATTTCTGTAAGGTAGTTACTTATGTCTTTCTTAAAGTCTTCTACCATCATCATGAGATGTGATTTCAAATCCAAATCTTGCTTTTCCAGTATGTTTGAATATCTAATATTTGCTTCTTTGGGAGAACTGGGCTCTGATGATGCCAAGTAGTCTTGTACACTTGTTATCTCAGCACTAAGAAGGACACATAAGAGGATGCCACAGACTAGCTGGCTAGCAATTCTAATGGAAATGATAAATTCCAGCCCTAGTAAGAGACCCTGGTTCAAACAGGTAGGTGAAGAGGAATAGAGGAAAAGAGCTTGGCAACAGGGTCAGCTCTACACACAGCACATGCACCATATACAGACATATACACAGCAACATACAATACACACAAATAGAACCACACACAATTTAAATTCTTCAACCTGCCCAGAGTCATTGACATGTCTATCTATATCATAGTATAGAATTTATTTGCATATGTGCAATATGTGCACTTTCATAAACATATACACTTATAGTCACAAATTTAAGTAACCAGATCTTGTGGGTCAGCATTTAGCATCTGAATACATAGCATTACCAGGCCACCCCCCTATAATACATACTCCTTTAAAAGTCAAGGTCCTTACACACTGTGTTTTGAAAAAATGTGAACCAGGGAAATGTTAGAGTTTTTTAATGAGACACTTTGTTCTTCCTTGAATATTTCACTTTGCCCAAAGGATCATATAGAAGGCATTTCCAATTAAAGTTTAGTGAAAATAGACTATTTGAACAGTTTATGTTTAATATCTCTAAGCAAAGATAATATATCATATAACTTCAGAAATTCAGATGGAAAAGTTATGGAATCAACAAACTAGTTCCTTTTCCTGTTTGCTTGGGCGTATATGACCAGTCCACTTCCCATTCTTTTTAGAAGAATATGACATCCAATTGAATAAAGCAAAATGCAAACAAGTGTAGCAGAAGGGACACTTTTATTAAATGATTTATTTACTAAAATTGTTCACGCAGTCTCATCCCCAGGATGCCACAGTGTGTGGTACTCATGGGAGAATTTAGGATGATGTCTCTTTACTTAAGTTAAACTTCTGAGAATTGAACAATGTTTTTGTTATTTTTAGGTGTGCAGCAAAACAGAAGCCTGGATCAGACAGTTCTCTTATATTTTTCATCGCTTTCATGGTTCTCCAACAGCCTGTTCTTTTGTCTGCTAATAACAACAGCTTACCTTAGCACACTTGAGTCAAAAAGCAAAAGGGAACAATATTCTAACAGAAGGCCATTTGAGTGACTGTGAGATTAGAAGAAGCAGTAGGCAAAGGTACTTTAAGAGGAAACCTTGAAGTATTGGCAGAAAAAGATGAGATATTTTAGAGGGGCTCTCTTCAGCATGCCAGTGTTAGCCACAATCAATGAATCTTTAATGCAAAGAATCCATGTCCTAAGTAAGTACAAACGGATGTTCAATGTGGGAATTTTCCTGTTAGCTTTATCCTCCCATCCCTAAAGAAAAAGTGAGGAAACTGTATTCTGCTATAATGTATGAATCCTTACTAAATTTGAAGGATTCCAGGCATCCCATGAATGAAATATTAATTTCAATTATTTACTTTTTATTTCTCTGTACATATTTATGAATAATAGCAGAGGAAATGTTTTGTATTCAGAGTGTCTCCACATTCTATTTCACAAAACAATTATATATTTTGTACAGTTTTTTCTATTATTATTATTATTATTATTATTATTATTATTATTATATATTACTCATGCAATGTAATGGTTTAAACACTTTCATATATTGATCCAAAATTTTCTCTAATTCCCTCCCCTTCTATTACAAGGTCCTATTAATAATGCTACTCCTCTAGTTTTTCTGCAAAAATTATTTTCATTCCACATGTGAAAGAAAATGGGATTTTTTTTTACTTTTCAAGTCATTTTGGTTAGCATGATTTTTTTTTTTTTTTGGTACATGACATGATTTATTCTTCATGGCTAAAAAATGTTACCGTGTGGTGTGTGGTGTGTGTGTGTGTGTTTCTGTGTTTGTGTATGTGTGTGTGTGTTTGCATGATAGTTTCTCTACTCATTTATGCATTAATCAAGACATATGATGACTTTGTAATGTTTTTTTTTGGATACAGCTGCAGTAACTGAATTATATGCTGTCTTTTATCCCTGTGGATTGTCACCCCAAGTGTGATGCATCTGGATCATATAGCAATTCTACGTTTACTTTTTCTCTTGATCAGAGTCATATCATTTTCAAGGGACTCACACCTTAAGATAACCAACATTCCTTTAATAGCAATTTAAATTCACGAATTTTAATTTTGTCAATTCATTTAATGATTGTTTTATCATTAATTTTATACACAGATGAATTATTTCATGATTGCTGAATTCTACTCCCAGAGTTTGATTAACTATATCTTGGGGGAAAGCTGAGGAATTAGCGTGTAACTTTAAATAAATCTTAGGAATCATACCCTGTCTCTGTTTGCCTCTTGTGCTCCTCTGTGATTCACCATAAAAGAATATCTTAGGGAGCTATTGATCTTGGAATGAAAGATTCATGAGGCAAGCCTGACCTGAGCTCTCAAGCCTACACAGCACTCTGCTTGTTCATGTTTAGTGAAAGGAAAATTTATATGTGTATTTCCCAGACAACTGGGAAGTTGATTAGCATTAAAAGTACAAATATCTTACAAATCTATATATTGGAAAAAAGTTGTGACATAAAAATTAAAGCATTTTAATATCTTTTTAATTTCTTATCACAAAACATTTCCAACCATTTGAAAATATTTTTCCCCACTCAGGTAGCTGTTATCTACCTACGTTGTACCCATTGCAGAGATATTGAAATTAAGTTTCATTCTCATGATTCATGGATTTTATCATGATCTTAGTTTTTGTGTTTGGCGATGAATGACCTAATTGCCTTCCTGGAGATTCAAAATAATTATTTTCTTCAGAGTAGATGGGCAGCAGTGTAGACATTTTGACCAATATGAAAGGACTATCAATTATTTGTTTGATGAGATTTTATTCATTTATTTATTATTCAAACTGCACTTTTAAAGTTTGAAAATTACTAAACAAGAAAACATGCCCCAAAGTTTCAAAAGCAATAAGAAAGATTAATTGCTATTAAAACAACCAGCTTAAATATTATATACTTAGGGAGACAGGGACAGACAATTCTCTTTTACACAGCAGGAATGGTAAATTGGCCTGTTATCCTCTATTCGATGGAACAGAAAATCAAACCCATACAATGTACACAGTCACATTTCTCTCCCTTCAGATTTCACTGACCTGCACAGATCAGTATGCAGAAGTTTTAGAATGAATTGTATTTTGAAGTATAATTATAATTTATCCTGTGAGAACCTTTTAAAACAATCATTATGGCAATTATCTTAACCCTACTTTGTGGCACATTAGGTTTTCTTAAAGAAAAACCAATGATGAAGACCAATGTGCTAAAATTTTTTGTCACTTTTTCATATATGACTTCTCGTCATTAGTGGGGATAACTTCCAGAAGTAAAACCTACCATTTTTGGATCTTGGTTTTCACTTCCAGTTCAATTATTTATGACTAAATACAAAGGAATGACCTAGCACCTTTATCAATTGAGAAAGCCCAGCAATTCTTTCTTTTATATTATTCTAAAACTCATGTTCTTATTTTTCATAGCAGCAGACACTTTCATAGTATTTGCCATGTGTAGATACAATTTTCTTGGAGAGAAACTAATTTACACTTGTGTGAATCCAATCATACAAATGAACCAATAGTGCCAATCCGCTTTCCTTATTTACTTTATACTTAATTATCTTGTTTCATTCCTAACCCACCAATTATAAGCCATTTGAAGACAAAATTGAAAAAAAAATTTAATTGCCCTATCCAGCTCAATGCCCCTGAAGTTTCTTTATTTACAGAGTGCCCTAAGGACATTTTATGTCATTTGAAAAATAGCTTCTCGATCTCTTATGTCAGGGCTGGAAAAACTACTGCCTATGCTTGCCTCCTCTTTCTCACAGAAAACTCCATTAGACTTTTCCTACACCAATAAATTCATGCATGCAATTTCTTTTGTATTTTTAAGTTAAGAACTTACTATTTTACTGGGAGTCTGATGGTCACTGTGTGTGAAGTATCTGCTATAAGGTCCTCTAAGGGGAGGGGGATAGGATTCCTGCTTTTTCTGAACACTTTCTTCCTATATTTCTTTAATTACAATATTCTCTGGTATTTTTTTGGGTTTTGTGTGTGTGTGTGTGTGTGTGTGTGTGTGTGTGTGTGTGTGTGAGAGAGAGAGAGAGAGAGAGAGAGAGAGAGAGAGAGAGAGAGAGAGAGAGAGAGAGCGACATCTGGGAATTTGTATTAAATAACTTTGTCTTCTTTGCCTCTGTGGCAAAATGATTCTTTCCTAATGCTGTTCATGGCAGAGGGTGGAGAAATATCCATGATAAAATGTCATAAATAAGAAATATTACAAGCTTCTCTGAACAAAGACATCTATTATTGACATATAGTTCTGGAGATGAAAAAGTCAGTATGTGCCTCACATGTCTAAGTTCAGAGTCACAGGACAGTGCTCCTGTCTCAGTGCTTTAGAACCTGTTTTTCTCCTCTAATCTTCAGAACTTAATGACTTCTTTCTCTATGATTTTGCTTTTCCCTGCCTTCAAAACCAGAAGTATGGAATGTCTGAGTATTCTTTACAGACAAACAAGAAAATGTCCTTCAATTTTCTGATACAGGATGGTTGAATATTTTCATTTAAATCTAATGAAAGTCTCCTCATCCCAATTGACATGCCATAATAACACCTGAAAGATATATTTTAGATAACATAGTATGTGAGTATCATCCACTGATCATGTTGGGAGCCATTATTTCATTGGCAGTTGTCATTGTAATCAAGTTAAGGAAAATATGGTACGTCAGATATTCTAGTTTATTTAATTCACTTCAAAGACATTATATCCAATTTTCCTCTTTCACAGATATTGAAGACTTTACTGACATTTTAATAGGAGTAGATTATTATTTTCAAGGCATTTTATTTATTTATTTTTCAAAAAATTTTGAGTCAGTGATATGAATTGCTTTCCTAATTTCATCCATATACCATCTTATACTTTTACTTACACATTAGTTTTAATAAAATAGAAATTCGTTGGGGCCCAAAAGTGTATCTGATGATTTGACTTATATAACATATGGAATAAATTAAGTCAAACTTTTTTTCATTTATTTATATGCTCTGTGTGTCTTTTTATCACTTTTCTCTGACAACCTCTCTGTCTCTGTCTGTCTGTCTGTCTGTCTGTCTGTCTCTCTCTCTCTCTCTCTCTCTCTCTCTCTGTGTGTGTGTCACAGAAAGTAATACTTTTATTTCTATGCCATCAATTGCATCAAAACTGATACCCAAACATAACTGATATTCTCAGTAGCATGGGAGCAAAGCACTAGGCAAGTCCTAAGAAAAGTAAAATAGACTCTCAAAGCTACATTTAACTTTTAAGAAAGACAGGTCAAAAAGGAAAAAAGAAGTTTGACACATTGAAGCATTCTTATCAAGAATTACTTTCTGCGTGAGAAAATGATTCATTCTGCTGTGCTTTTTAAAAGGTGGATACAATTATTCATTTAATTAAAGATGTTCATTTATTTATTGGTTTATATATTTTTTTAAATTTTCATGTGTAATATATATTTTGTATGGCCTTTCACCAATCCCCCATGTAAATATTACATCTTATCCTCCTTCCAACCCATCAAATGTTTCCTTCCCAAATCCATTTCCTGTTTTCATGACTACACAGAGGACCTTAATTAAAGCAGAGATTTTTGTCTCCTGTTCAGTGATTCAGTCACTTTTCTCACCTGTGTTCTGAATTTGAAAAGATAACATTCTTTCTTTTCTTCCCCCCGAGCTGGGGACCGAACCCAGGGCCTTGCGCTTACTAGGCAAGTGCTCTACCACTGAGCTAAATCCCCAACCCCTTAATAGATAACATTCTTTCACACCTGAACATTCTCTTCTCAAATTTTTTTTGACTGGATTCCAGATACATTTATTTTGAATTCAACCAGTAGCATGTATATTCTATACCATTTTGGAGGTGAGGCAAATTGTGGGGATTTGAAGTTCCTCTGTTAAGGAACTAACTCCCATTTCTTGCAGTCTTTTTTTTTTTTTTTTCATTTGTATAGGTTATTTCCTTTCATTATAATTCAAATGTTATTCCTCATCCCAGTTTCCCCTCCGTATACTCCCTATCCCCTACCTTTCCCACTCCCTCTATGATTGTAGTCCCCCACCCACTCATCCATTCCTGCCTCAGCACCCCTACCCTAGGTCATCATACTTCCATGGGACCAAGAGGCTCCCCTCTTAATAATGCCCAAAAAGGTAATCCTCTGCTGCATATCCAGCTGAAGCCATGGGTCCCCTCCACCATGTGTTCTCTTTGGTTGAAGGTTTAGTTCCTGGGAGCTTTGGTGTTCTTGTTGGTTGATATTGTTGTTCTTCCTATGGGGTTGCAAACCCCCTTAGCTTCTTTAGTCCCTGCCCTAACTTCTCCACCGTGGTCTCCACTCTCAGTCCAATGTTTGACTGTGAGCATTCTCATCTGTATTGTTCAGGCTCTGGCAGAGCCTCCCAGGGGACAGCTATACCATGCTCCTGTCTGCAGGTGCTTCTTGACATCAGCAATAGTGTCTGGGTTTGGTGTCAGCAGATGGAATGGATCCTTAGGAGGGACAATCTCTGGATGGTCTTTCCTTCCTTCGGTCTCTGCTCCACTCTTATCCCTGCATTTTCTTTTGACAGGAGGATATCTTATTAGATTTTTTAGTTGGGTGGGTGGCCCCATCCCTCAACCAGGGACTATGCCTATTCACTTAATATGGGCTCTCTAGGTTCTATCACCACTTCGTTGGGAATTTCGGCTAGGGTCCTCCCTGTTGGGTCCTGAAAATATCTTGGGTCCCTGGCATCTGGAACTTTCTAGTGGCTACCTTCAGTTTCCCCTCTCTTATATCAGTCATATTTAAATAGATAGAATCTTCTAATTATTTTCTACATTATATTCTTTTATACTATAATTTATTTCACATTATTCTTTTGTAGAATTCTGAAAACATTCTAACTATGTATCTCTGTTAATTAACATGATTAAATAGACAATACAGAAAGAAAAAATAAGGTTATGATTCAGTGTAACATTGTACATAAAATAAGAAGGAAGATTTTTCCACTCATTACAGTTTGCCATTCCTTTTGTTTGTGCAATATTCTCTCCATTAACAGATCACTTGTACATAACTTTATAATTATTCATTTTTGATATATCATTCTGAAAGAACTATAACATCTTTGCAAAATTTAAAAAAACTAATGCTTTTAAAACTATTCTAATGCATGATTATTGGTCTTTCATATAAAGAATAAACTAAGAATTTTTAGGATTATGCTAGTATGCTTGGGAGAAAATAGATACCAATGGCTAAGCTGTGTCCTTGGATTCTGAAACTGCTACAAGAATATTAAATATCAACTCAGACACACACACACACACACACACACAAACACACACATACACACACACACACACACACACACACACATGCACTATGTATGTTTTGTTTGATGAATCTTTTCATCTGCTTCTCCCAGTGGAAGTGTTTATGACTTGAAGTATTTTGGTGGATTGATTAAAATGTTTCTTCAGCAAAGGTAGGTAAGGTAGCTTCTTTGTCACCAATCAGAAGCTTTTTAGCCTTGTTCCTCTTAGACTTCTGCTGTCTATCTGCTGTGAAAATATCTGATGCTCTTGAGTGGCCATTATTTATTTTACTGGCTCATCAACCCATGACTAAGAAATTTCCAGATTGGTTCACCATAGTAATTTAATCCATCTATGACATTTAATTTTATATTGAACTGATTTTGCTCCATATGCACTTTAAGAGCCCATGATTACATAAAAAAAGTTTAAATTATCACAATATAGCTATTGAAATATTGTATAATTGTAGGATTTAAAGTTATTGAGTGAATATACCAAGTACAGAACTGTGCATAAAGTGTCAGATTAATGTCACTGAAATAGAATTTAAAGACTTAATTATGTCTTTTTGATATCGACATGATTCCAACATCATGCTTAAAAGACTGAACACCTTTGTTTTTTGAATTTAAATATATTATGGTCATTAAATTTGAAACAATGAATGAATGTCAAAGATTGACCAACTGAGTAATTGTTTAAGAAATAAACTTTATTCGACTTTTGCCCACTATTGAGAAAATACAATATGCATTTACATGTGTTTTATAAAAATGAGATAAATTATTTAAGCTTTAGAATAATTATTAACACTTAAAAAAGCCCCAATGTACTGATTTGACTGTGATTGTAAACCTGAGAAACTTAAATATACATATTAAATATAAGGACATATTTTTTCATTTTAATGTTATTGTTTCATGAAGTTAGTAGATATGACTGTGGATTACAGTCTTATAATATATTTGTAGAGAGAAACAGGATCTTTGTATTTTACCAAGACTTAAGGTCAAATATTACATAAAATAAAAATAAAATAGAACAGTTAAAATGGTTACAAATAGTTGGGAATTGAATCATGTAATGAAATTTTATTATTAGGGTAGTCTTTCTAGTTTGACTATACTGAGATGCTTTAATTGTAAATATTAGTGGAGTTCCTAGATATATATTTTATAACTAATTTGGTAGTTTAATCATCCTCTCTTACATTTTCACATATGTCAGTATAAAAAAAATACTCTCAACTGAAGAATATCGAGTGGCTGAGAAGCACCTAAAGAAATGTTCAAAATCCTTAGTCAAAGGGAAATGCAAATCAAAACAACCCTGAGATTCCACCTCACACCAGTCAGAAGGGCTAAGATCAAAAACCTCGTTGACAATAGATGCTGGTGAGGATCAGAAGAAAGAGGAACACTCCTCCATGGTTGGTGGGATTGCAAGCTGCTAAAACCACTCTGAAAATCAGTCTGGAGGTTCATCAGAAAATTGGACATTGAACTACCTGAGGACCCAGCTCTACCATTTGTGGGTATATACCCAAAAGATGCTCCAACATATAACAAGGCCACATGTTACACTATGTTAATAGCAACCTTATTTATAATAACCAGAAGCTGGAAAGAACCCAGATGCCCTTCAACAGAGGAATGGATACAGAAAATGTGGTACATCTACACAATGGAATACTACTCAGCTATTAAAGACAGTGACTTTTTGAAATTCATAGGCAGATGGATGGAACCAGAAAATATCCTGAGTGAGGTAACCCTATCACAAAAGAATACACATGATATGCACTCACTGATAAGCAGGTATTAGCCCAACAGCTCAGAATACCCAAGATACAATCCACAGACCACATGAAGTTCAAGAAGTTGGAAGATCAAAGAGTAGATGCTTCAGTCCTTCTTAGAAGGTAGAACAAAATATTCACAGGAGGAAATACAGAGACAAAGTGTGTAGCAGAGACAGAGGGAAAGGTCATTCAGAGACAGTACCACCCAGGGATCCATCCCATGTACTGTTACCAAACTCACACAATATTGTGGATGCCAAGATGTGCATGCTGACAGGAGCCTTATATAGCTGTCTCGTGAAAGGCTCTGCCAGAGCCTAAGAAATACAGTCAGATGTTATAACCCAAGCACTGGACTGAAAATGGGGCCACCAATGGAGAAGTTAGAGAGACTGAAGGAGCTTAAGGGGTTTGCAACCCCATAGGAAGAACAACAATATTTACCAACCAGACCCCCACCTCCAAAGCTCACAGAGATTAAACTATCAACCAAAGAGTACACATGTAAGGACCCATGGCTCCAGCCACATATGTAGCAGAGGATGGCCTTATTGGGCATCAATGAGAGGCACTTTGCCCTGTGAAGGCTCAATGTTCCTGTGTAAGGAAATGCCAGGGCAGGGAATTTGGAGTGAGTGAGTGGATGAGGGGGTGGGTGAGTGGGTAGGGGAACACTCTCATAGAGGTATGGGGAGGGGGAAAGCATAGTGGGTTTCCAGAGGGGAAATTGGGAAAGTGGATAAGATTTGAGAGGTAAGGAAAGAAAATATCCAATAAAAAAAACAATTTTAAAAAAGGAATATTCATTTTATACTTTAGACATAGAGTGACTGTAGTCATATCAGCAGTGTAAGAAAATGTATCTAACTTTATCTCTAATACAGTGTTTATATCCTATAAGAAAAACCAGTTCATCATGTCCCTGGTATGGTTGAACTTCCCAAAAATCAGGGAGAGTTGTAAGATATGGAGCCAAGGGCATGTGCTGCGTTTTGTGGCTATTGTCTATTCTTTAAGAGGACTTGGTAGGCAAGAGCTTTGCTTTCGGGGTGTATGACCTACGTGGTGTCCCTGTTGCTAACCTGCTTCCAAAAACGCAGCAAGTTGTGGGCCTGATAAATCAATATTCTCAAATTTGATACCAACTATACCCATTCCACCTTTATGGAATGCATTGAAAGATTTTTTTCAGATTTTTATTTATTTTAATAAGATAAATATTTTATATAAATATAATATTGTAGATAGTATACATCCTGAACCAAAATGCTTGCTTCCCAGTAAACAGAAAGTTGCTAGAGTTATCTTTAGCCTTAAAATAGAAAGAGTAGGCTCAATAACAACAGCCTCAATAACAATAACCTGTCTGAAACAATGAGACATTTCATAATTATTAATTACACCTGCTGTATCAATTATTACCACTACAGTCTTACATTGTAGATGTAACTTTACTTGTCATTCTTTAGATTTTTATTAAGCATCCAAATCCATAAACAACAAACAGCTCAAATACATCACGTTTGCAACTAAAAAACAGGTTGAAAAGAGGGTCGGTATTTTTCATTTGTCTTTTGTTTGCCTTTAAGGACTAATGATATGTAATATTAGACTCCTAATCTGTTCCATTCATTTACCACCAAGTCTGTATTTTAGTTGATATTCAACACCATCCCAGAGGTTCTCACATCTCTGCCTCCTCCTGAAACTTTCATCTGTGTTTGAATTAAAACTCAGTCAATCAATCAATCAATCAATTGAACAAACAAGTGATCCTTAAGATCACTTTAAGATGACACTCAGGTGGAACAAAAGGTAGAGGTAGCATGTACATATTTTATTTGTAAGTGTTTTATATTTAAGTGTTAAAGCATTTTATATGTATGTGTGTGGCTTGGTATATGTATGTTTACCACATACAAGCAGACGCTGAAGGATGTCAAAGGTATGTGATGATGGAGAATCACCACAGGGGACTGACTGCGAGGTGTTAAACCGATGACAGAAAGTAAAAAAACAAAACCTGAATCAAAATGAAGAACCGTAACTACAGTCACTTCTAAAGACCCTAATAATTAAATTAAAAACTCAATGAAATATTTAAAGTTATTTATTTTCATTTTATGAATATAAGTATTTCACGTGTGTGTAAGTGCACAGAATACAAGCCCTGACCACAGAGGCCAGGAAAAGGAGACACACATTCCCGGAACAAAAGCTACACATAGACATGAGTAGCCTGGTAGGTTTTGGGAACCAAATCCTGGTCCTTGGTTAGGGTAGAAAATATTCTTACTCATTGAGCCATTTCTCCAGCTTTGTACTTCCTTGTCCATTAGATGACATGAAGAAAATAAGTTTATCAAAAATATAAGGTAGTCTATTTTAAACATTGATAGCGAAATCACCTAGCGGAGGATCCTGAGAAGTAGTGGTGACATTCTCAGTCACACGGAGATAGGTTGTTAATTAAATATGACTGAACCCTCTGAAAAGCAATCACAGAAATACTTTTTTGAAAGGAAGTCCTTCTGTCCATCTTAATGGCAGACCTATTGCCTCTTGAACAACCCTTGAATTACTAGCTAGCATGTCTAGTTTGTAGCTACTGCTATTAATATAATTTATGTTTGTATTTTCTTTTTTTGTTTCTTGAGAGATTTCTCACATTTATGTTAGTGCCTGTATAAAATATACTTCTGTTTTTTTCTTTAATTAATGCACTATTATTTTGTTTTCTTTTGCTTGCCATAGGCATTGAAGGCTTATTAAAACAATTGTTTTAATTCATTAACAGGTTAAAAAAAGTACTTTGCCTTTTCTTTAAAACAGAAATATACAATCTTCAAGGCTTATTGGAGGTGAGAAAAAATGTCAATATTTCAGTATAAAAATAAATGTGAAAATAGTATTGTAATTTATATTCTCTTTAGAAAATCTGAATATTCATAAACAATTACACCAATAGCAACTAAAAATAGAGGTAAAGCATGAATTTAAATTTAAAAAAATAAGCAATCTCAAAGATATATTTAGTAACAAGGGAGTGAGATCTATACACTTATCCACATATGCATGTGTTTAGATATATGTACACATGTATGTTGCATATTAAATGACAATATCTCCTTTTCCCAAGATACCACATTTATCTGGAAGTTACAGCCATCAGTTTCATAAAATTCATAGAAATGAAAGAAAATAGAAGATAAAGAATATAAACTAATGTTTAGGAATTTTATAATGCCAGTAAAAACATTTCTATTATTAAAATACCTTATTATCTAGTGTCCATGGCATTTTGCAGCATGTCATGTTGGTATTTTTCTAACTATGCTTACACTCCTCTCAGTGTTCACTGCCTAGTATGGAAAGTCTTATGAAATTTCAGATGTGGAAGTTTCTCTTTTTTTTTTTTTTTTTTTTTTTTTTCTTTTTTTCGGAGCTGGGGACCGAACCCAGGACCTTGCGCTTGCTAGGCAAGTGCTCTACCACTGAGCTAAATCCCCAACCCCGATGTGGAAGTTTCTAATGGGCATGAGTATCTGCTATTTGATCTATTCATTTTACTGTTCTGAGTGGGACAGTGTCTTTCACAGTTTTTGTGTCCATGAGGTTAAATTATGAGATTCATTTCATAATCTAAGCATTTGGCCAATTCTATTAGCTCTTAAAATTTTCCCCCAATCTACGTTATTATTATCAAAAGCTTCTGAATATTTTTCTTAATTCTACCTTATTCTTCAAGTGCACACATCTTTCTAATCACCCCTGCATGTCACTAGAATGTGCTCAAAACAAGCAGAAATAGCTGTTAATATAAAATAACCATAGGGGCTGGCGAGATGGCTCAGTGGTTAAGAGCACTGACTGCTCTTCCAGAGGTCAGAGTTTAATTCCCAGCAACCACATGGTGGCTCACAAGCATCTGTAATGAGATCTGGTGCCCTCTTCTGACCTGCATTCACATATGCAGGTAGAATGCTGTACATAAAATAAATAAAAAAAAATTTTTTTAAAAAGTAACCATAGAATGATCTATATTGTGTGAAGAATGGTATACCTTTCATGTATTTCTTTACATTTATATTCTGAGAGGTATCAGATGTGTCTTGACATCATCAATGTCCACTTAAACATGGGATATTTAAGTTTTCTTTCCCATGTAGAAGCTGATCTAACTATATATAACTTTTTGCTGAATGAGCAAATAATACAAATAAATTAATAACTAAACTTCCTTCTTTATGTACTGTTTTACCAAGATATCTGATGCCTAATAAGTATATAATATTCCAGCTTTAGTAATTTTAGTAATTCATACATTTCTACATTTATGGTATTCATGATATTGTAAATAAAAATTTTAAAGATGATTTTCACGTGATTTGACTTGTGGTAGCTAGCCCAATCCAAGACTGACTCAGAGGCCCTGAGAGAGGATAAGGGGAACATTAGTTTTGTGTCTTTGTCAGAGACAAATTTGATAAGGCCTAGTCTGGACCTGGAGCTAAGGCCTTGAGGGAGTTAACATTTTGGTTAGTTTTAACCTGATTTTCCTTCATTAAGAGACTGGAATTCTCAGTTCCATGGTCACTGTATGCTTAGTCTGTGGCACAGTTGAAATAACCTGTCTTCCTTCTGTGCAAGCTTTTGTAGTAACTCTGCGCTGAATTTGCCTTTTTATTTAGTGACATTCTGCTGGTTCTCCCACTTCTCCCATGGTAGACTGTATATAAGATGCCGTATTACTTAATAAACTTATTTCTCATAATTTCCAAGACTGTGCAAGATCTTCTGATCCCAACTCTTCTGTTTGTTTAATTTAATTTTTTTCACCTTCGGTCCTCCCTGCAGAATTACATATATACTATTCTTTTTCTCATTTCTTGCTCTGAGGAATATTGTGCCCGTTCTAATATGATTATCTTTTGCTAGGTAAAATTTTTATGTTAATTGATCAGCATCAACTATACCATTAATTCTCACAACAGTGCTGAAATATAGATAGACTTTTTAATTGCTGTGGGGAAATTACAGTCTTTTCATTATTAATTCTTCAGATTGATGAGGAATCTTGCGTTCCTCTCATTGCCAAATAGAATCTCAGGCAGTTTTCATGAACATTTATACACTGGACCTTTAAAGAAACCTCTCATTACTTATCTGCCTTATTTTGTCAGAATATAGAATACTAGTGTAGGGGAAGACTTCGAACACCTTCATCTCTGAACTATTGCGCTTTAAGTCACACTCACATGTCTGCTTTGAACTGGTAACTTGGTTAGTTGATGAGTAATTGATGAGCAAGATGTTTCCATTTTCCTTCTTTCTGCAAGTGGATGTTTTTCCTTTATAATGTGGCTCAAACACCTCTGATAAGGCATTTGTGTAATCCAGCAATGCCACTGACTCAGTGGACCAATCAGCAATGTGCTTTCATGTTAAACAGTGATTCTAGATGGAGAATGCTTTATGAGAAAGGTGGGTGATATGTTCTCCAACTCTGTGATATATCTGTCAACAGTATTCAGACTCTAGATCCAGCATTCCCATAATCCTAGAGTCTTATTCGTCGAATTACAATTAAGGCTTATTCAGTTTTGTAAATTAGCAAGGAAATTTTACTCAAAAGACAATAGTATGTAGCCATGAATGGTGAATTAGTTAAACTACTTTGGCTCTGGGAGGTAGAGCCCTCTGGATTCTCGATTGAAAGACAAGGACGCAAAGACACACACAGAGACACAGACACAGACACAGACACAGACACACACACACACACACACACACACACACACACGCACACACACACAAGCTACTGTTGATATGCCTTGACTTGCACAACTTTTAAATTTCCCCGCTGCTAGCATATATTCTCCCCTCCAACTTTCCTCAGTCAATTTACTAAATCAACATTTCATCTCTGTTACCACAAACCCAATCTGAGAAGTGGCTGGCCTCTAGGGCCACTTTCCCGGATTCCTACATGCCAGTGGGCCTTTAAGTTTCTTCTTCTTTCTGTCATGGTGATTCCCCTCCTCTCCTTTCTCCAATCTAAAAGTCCTGCCTCCTCCTTTTCTGCCCAGACATGGACTGTATGGCAATTCTTCATTTTAAATCGAAGCCAGCTAGGGGTAGGGACCATCAGGTCTGGAAGCATGGCTTTTTGGGATCCGAAATAATACAAAACATTAGAACTAATCCCCAATAATAGTATACATTAAAAGCACAATAGTATGCATTAATAATCACAGTTAGGCATATGAGTGGGCCATATGGGTGAGAGTACTTAAGGAGTTCATTTCTGTTTGAGCTTATCTTTTATGTGTCCAAGAGAAGAAGGTTTTTTGTTTTTCTTTTTCTTTTTGTTTTTAAATGAGGCTTAGCTCCTTGTAATTACCTGATTTAATAAGCAAGTTTAGTTTAAGAAAAAAAAAAAAAACCTTGCCCACTCTGTGTATGTCCTTTTCCATAATAAAATTTCTGATGAACTCCTAGGTGAAGTTAAATCCACCACTAGATATGCAATCTGGGTAAATTTTATTGTCACATTTTTTTCTCTTATATTCAGAGGTTCCAGAGGTATATAGCACCTAATGTTGATGTCTTCGAGTCTTATGTTTCTTCAAAATTGTTCTTCGTGATGAGGCTGTAATGAAATTAGTTCCATAATATTTGGTCTCATTTAGGGGTAGATGAGATTGTTACAATTAAAGAAATACTTGAGGTGATTTCAATCTAATTTGGAATATACTTCCATTGCATTAGAAAACACACACACACACACACACACACAAGATCATAAAAACAGAGCATTTAGTGAATGCATATTGGTTATTGAAGACTTCTAAGATGATCTAATTTCCTTGTAATTCTGAATTTCTATATATACAATACCTAAGTTCACATTTTATTAAACTCCTTGGGAGGGATGATTATTTAACCTTTAATAAACTAAACTTCTGAGTTCAAATTCAGTTCAGTAAATAAAATTTTGAGTAGAGATGGAATCATACTTATAACATAAACTATCCAAAAGTCAGTTTGCACATTCACTGTTCACTTTCCTCTCTGTCCTAAATTTATCAAAATGTGTTCTTAGGTGCTTTAAACAAATGTGTTCTTTTATTTCGGAGTAATACATCTCTTCAGGATAAGAATATTCAGCATTCCTTTCCTCAAAACACCTTAAAGCTCAGTTGCTATTTCATATCTTTTCTAACATGTTTATAAAAAAATATCTTGGAAAAGCTATTTTTGAGGATACAATCTGACTTTTAATATTAAGAAACAACTATACTTCCTGGTGAAGTGAACAAAATCCAGTAATGGCCCAACATTCAGTGTGCTTAAACAACTGGTCAAGGTTCACCATTGCATTGAAGTGAAGGGATGTGATTTGCTATAATCTGCCTCCAAGAGCTGGTACCCTTAAGCACATAGCCTTTGGTAGCAGGAATCCAAAAGAAGGATTAGTAAATTCATCCACAATCTGTTTAGTGACAGCATTTCTTAATCCCATATCAGGTAATTTTGGCTTGAGGTTAAGAGGAAAAACAAACAGAATGCTTAAGTTGATTTCTGAGATCTGCACGGCAATAAACTGCTAGAAAATAAGGGCAGTGGGTGGTCTCCATTTTGTTTGTGGCAATCAGAGATAGGGTTGGGATTCTGAGAACCAGGAAAACAGCCAAAGGCACAAGCGTCCATATGATTACTGCTCAGTTGGAGCAGACTTGGGAACAGCAAACATAATTATGACAGCTGCCTTTATACACGGACTGCATCTCTCTGTTATTCATAGTTCCCTCATATTATGTAAATGTGTTTCATTTTATGCTTCTGCTATACGTCATTTCTGTACTGTTTTGAACAAAATTTAATGAAGCCTGCTTTGTACAGAAGTTGACAGACTTTTGTCTGGGTAGGTTTCCTGTTAGTCCTTTATATGTTTTACCCTGATTTATAAAGTTTACTCTCTTCTTGTACTCTGTCCTGAGTATATATTTAAATATACATATTTAAAGATTTAAGTACTGTAGTAATGTGTTTGGTCAGGCATGCAATGTTAAAGTATAGTGACATCAAGTAGTATGTACATGCAGGGTTTTCTATGTGCAGATAGAGCCAGTGCCATATCCTAGGGGAAAGAATCATATAAACAGATTCAGCCCTTCTGCTTAGCAGAGTGTAGAAATTTGCTTCCCTTTTCCACTGTTTTAAATCCCCTTGTTTCCCTTACATTATCTTTGAGAATTTTTTATTGAATGTTCTGATGCCATTCACCCCTCTCCCAAGCTCTTCCTCGAGTCACACTCTCCTTCCTCACTAACCCTTGTTCTGTTAACTTTTCCAAAGGTCATCAAGTCCGATCAGGATTGCCCGCACATATTTGGGTGCATGTCCTACTACTAGAATGTTGATTAGATTTCAGGGTTTACACTCTTAAAGAATACTGACTCACCTGTATCTCAGAAGCCATGAACTGCCAATAGCTTCTTCGTTCCAGTGGAACTGCCTTGGGCATCACAGGTCTTGCATATGCTGTCACAACCACTCTGAATTCATCCAGAAGACAAATTTGCTTGCAGTCATCCACTGACTCTCATTCTTAGACTATTCTTGTGTCCTCGTCCATGTTGATCTTTGAGTCTTGGAAGTAGAGGGTGCAGTATAAATGTCCTTTATATGATGGAATATTCTTTAGTTTGCCATTCCTTGCATCTTGACTAGTTCGGGTTTGCTGTTAGTTTACAGAAGACACTTCTTTAATATGGGCTAAGAAATGCCTCATTTATATAAATTATACATATGTATTTAAACAAGTTTCCATCCATAAAAAACTATAAATCAAGATTGTCAGTGCAAGATTGTAGAAGTTTTTATTCTCTTAAATAGTGTGACTTAATGTGTACATGCTGTGAGTTCAAATAAGTACTGACAGGCACAGGTGGGGGCTGTATTAGATTTGAGCACTGCATTCTCAAGTATATACTGAGTCAGACTGAATACCCATGCTTGTTTAAGGAATAATAAATTTTGGAAAAACTGAAAAAGTTTGGGAAAGGGAAGGTTAAAAGGGCAGAAATGTGTAAAACAAACAAACATTTTTGAAGAGGAATTATGGCAGTAACAAATTTATGAAATAATATTTAAGAAAAGACTAGCCATGGGTACTTGCTTCAATCTTTACATTACCAAGGAAAGAATAGACAAATGTAGCCTGTTTTCTCATTTCAGTGATTTCACATGGTGTATCAGACACCTTGTGCAGTTCCAATTGGGATGTATAGTAAAATTAGAAATTAATTAATGAAAAAATCAATACCTGTGAGGTGAACTTAGGTATCTAAAGAAATGTATCATTTATCACTAAAAGTAAACCATATTTATATCCTCTCCCTTTCAGAGCTATCTAATATTCCCACTTTTATTCAATTAGATTACAATCATGAAAGTGTCTAGGACAGACAGGTGGAGAAACAATGAGAACTCCCTCTTACTCACTCTTCTACATACTCTGAAGCAGAAAAAAATATGGACGCCTTCTCAGGTTTCAGGTATGGCCTAACAGTATTTGGCGGAATGTTTGTCTTTGTTTTGTTTTATTTATTTTTTGTTTTCTAGTTCATGTAAGTGCCATGCCTACAGGCTTTTGAGCACGTTTGCAATTGCTCATAGAATTCTGCTGTTTAAGACTCAGAGTTAGTTAATGCTTTCCAGTTCCAAAGGAACCATTTTGTAACCTGGAATAGGTTCCATTTCTAATTTTATCATCAGTCCTCTCCAGAAAGTATGGAAAATTTTCGGTTCTAGATTTTGCAACCTCTTTAGTTTTGAACACTGATCACTTTCTTGTTGTATAAACTTCTTTTCTTTTTTTTCTTTTTTTTTTTTTATTAACTTGAGTATTTCTTATTTACATTTCGAGTGTTATTCCCTTTCCCGGTTTCTGGGCAAACATCCCCCTCCCCCTCCCTTCCTTATGGGTGTTCCCCTCCCAACCCTCCCCCCATTTCTGCCCCCTCCCCAAAACTCTAATTCACTAGGGGTTCACTCTTTGCAGGACCCAGGGCTTCCCCTTCCACTGGTGCTCTTACTAGGATATTCATTGCTACCTATGAGGTCAGAGTCAGGGGTCCAGTCCATGTATAGTCTTTAGGTAGTGGCTTAGTCCCTGGAGGCTCTGGTTGCTTGGCATTGTTGTACATATGGGGTCTCGAGCCCTTTGAAGCTCTTCCAGTTCTTTCTCTGATTCCTTCAACGGGGGTCCTATTCCCAGTTCAGTGGTTTGCTGCTGACATTCGCCTCTGTATTTGCTGTATTCTGGCTGTGTCTCTCAGGAGGCGATCTACACTTCTACTTCTTTGCTTCATCCATCTTGTCTAATTGGGTGGCTGTGTATATGTATGGGCCACATGTGGGGCAGGCTCTGAATGGGTGTTCCTTCAGTCTCTGTTTTAATCTTTGCCTCTCTCTTCCCCTGCCAAAAGGTATTCTTGTTCCCCTTTTAAAGAAGAGGTGAAGCATTCACATTTTGATCATCCGTCTTGAGTTTCATTTGTTCTAGGCATCTAGGGTAATTCAGGCATTTGGGCTAATAGCCACTTATCAATGAGTGCATACCATGTATGTCTTTCTGTGATTGGGTTAGCTCACTCAGGATGATATTTTCCAGTTCCAACCATTTGCCTACAAATTTCATAAACTCGTTGTTTTGATAGCTGAGTAATATTCCATTGTGTAGATGTACCACATTTTCTTATCCATTCCTCTGTTGAAGGGCATCTGGGTTCTTTCAGCTTCTGGCTATTATAAATAAGGCTGCTATGAACATAGTAATTAGCGTGTCTTTTTATATGTTGGGGCATCTTTTGGGTATATGCCCAAGAGAGGTATAGCTGAATCCTCAGGCAGTTTAATGTCCAATTTTCTGAGGAACCTCCAGACTGATTTCCAGAATGGTTGTACCAGTCTGCAATCCCACCAACAATGGAGGAGTGTTCCTCTTTCTCCACTTCTAAGGCATGCATTTGTGGAGTAGACAATTTGATGATAGGCTTATTCTATACCACCAATTCCTTCTTAACATAAGGTATATATGATTACCCAAACGCACAAACCCTATATTTTTTAAAATACTGGTTATTTCTCATATATTTACTGCTGGTGTTAGTGAGATGCTTCGTGATATTGTTTTAGGGGCATCTGTTCTAAGTTTGCTGGAATTTTTTCTGACCTGCCTATTAAACCAAATATGCATATGTTTATGTTAAATAACTATACTAGTAAGTATAGTTCCAATATTGTTGTAATTTCCTTTTTTAAAAAAAAATCCAAGTTTCTATTTGTCTTTGGTTTGGGTATATATTCTCTTAAAATAGAATTAATAGTTTTGTGTATTATTTGAGTTATTAGCAGCAGTAATGACCCATATTAACTCGTGAGATTTTAATGACTCTCTTTATTTATTTATTTATTCATTAAGAATATATTTTTATTGGCTATTATTTATTTACATTTCAAATGTTATTCCCTTTCCTGCTTTCCAGACATAAGCCCCCATTCCATTCCCCTTCCCTTTTACTAAAAGGTGTTCTCCCTACCCAAACACCCTCTCCTTCATTCCCCCTCAACATTCCCCTACACTCCAGATTTTATTCCCCTCCAGGTCCATTCCCCAAGGGTTCCACATCCCATACATCCTCCCCAGCCCCATGTACTACCCCGCTCTCCCCATCACCACAAGGATGCCCCATGCCACCCAGCCCACCAGACATTTAAACTTCCTGGGGCTTTCAGTATATTGAGGGTTAGTTGCATCTTCTCGGACAGAGCCCAGACCCAGAAGTCCTCTGCCCTATATGTGTTGGAGGCCTCATCTCAGCTGGTGTATGCTGCCTGGTTGGTGATCCAATGTCTAAGATATCTCAGGGGTCCAGGTTAATTGAGACTGCTGGTCCTCCTACAGTGTTGCCCTCCTTCTTAGCTTCCTCCAGCTTTTCTCTGATTCAACCAGAGTGATCAGCAGCTTCTATTTGTTGGTTGGGTATACATATCTACATCTGACTCTTTCAGCTGCTTGTTTGGTCTTTTGGAGAGCAGTCATGATATGTCCCTTTTTGTGAATGCCCCATAGCTTCAGTATTGCTGTCAAGTCTTGGGGAATGGAATAAGTTGTCATAAATATAATCGACTATTTCCTTTCTTCTGTGAAATAAGGTGAGATACTTTACCATTTTATTCTGCAATAGAATAATAAACTATATGTACAAAATAAATATATATACCATAAAAGTTTATGGAACAATCTTGTTGATTTCTTGATAATGAAATCTAAAAATGATCATTTTCTTATCTAAAATTCAATGTCCACATTTTAGTTGCCTTAACTCAGACTCATCATTTTTCTATTATAAGATGTTGTCCTTTGTGGTCTACCAAAATTGCTTTTCACTGCTGTAGCAGGAATTTAGAATGTCAACATGCAATCTAATATAAGTGTTTTGATGCTCCAACATACAACAAAGACACATGCTCCACTATCTTCATAGCAGCTTAAGTATAATAGTCAGGCTGGAAAGAATGCAGATGCCCTTCAACAAAGGAATAAATACAGAAAATGTGGTATATTTGCACAATGGAGCACTACTCAGCTATCAAAAACAATGGCTTCATGAAATTCATAGGCAAATGGATGGAACTAGAAAATATCATCCTGAGTGAGGTAACCCAGTCACAGAAAAATACACATGGTATGTATTCATTGATAAGTGTATATTAGCCAAAAAGCTCCAATTACCTAAGATACAATCCACAGAGCACATGAAGCTCAAGAAGAATGATCAAAATGTGGATGCTTCACTCTTTCTTAAAAGAGGGCAACAAAAATATTCATAGGAGGGAATATGGAGGTAAAGTTTGGAGCAGACACTGAGGGAACAGCCATTCAGAGCCTGCCCCACGTGGGTATACAGCCATCAAAACTAGACAAGATTGATGAAGCTAAGAAGTGCATGCTGAGAGGAGCCTGATATAGCTGTTTTCTGAGAGGCACAGCCAGAACATGTCAAATACAGAGGCGAACGCTAGCAGTAAACCATTGAACTGAACATGGGATCCTCATTTTAGGAATTAGAGAAAGGATTGAAAGAGCTGAAGGGGCTTGCAACCCCATAAGAACAACAGTGCCAAACAACCAGAGCTTTCAGACACTAAACCACTAACAAAGACTAAACATTGACTAACCCATGCCTCCAACTGCATATGTAGCAGAGGATGGCCTTGTTGGGCACCAATGGAAGGAGAGGCTCTTGGTCCTGCCAAGGCTGAATGGGAAGGGGGCATGGATGGGGAGGGGAATACCCTTATAGAAGAAGGGGAGGGGTATGGAATGGGGAACTTATGTCTGGGAAACTGGGAAAGGTAATAACATTTAAAATGTAAATAAAAAATCCAATAAAAGGAAAAATGTTTGAATTTATTAATGCCAAACTAGACACTGCAAGTATCTCATTGGAAACCTGTTGGGTGTGAAGTTGTCAGCTAGATATGAAGATATCTTAACTTCATTAGAACTCACAGTCATTCATTCACAGCACTCTGACCAGTTTTGTATTTCTGTATCTATGCACTGGAAAAAGAATCTTCTCTGACCAAGTTTGACAGGAAGCCATGTCTATGAATACAAACCTAATTGTTTTGAAGGCAATCTTATAATTTAAATAGTTAATAAAAATAATAGAAAATTCAACTCTTGGTCCTAAGACCTCTCCAGCCATGAAGTTTGGACCATGGTTATAGTACCAGGTATGAAGCTCCACCCTGTGGTGCAAGCCTCAATAACAATCAGAAAATGATTAGTTATCCTGTAACTGTCATGCCACTTGCATCAGTAAACACTCTTTTCTAGACAAGCTAGTATTATAGAGTTCAGCATCCACTGTTTGGTAAAATTCCTACGTGTATTCTCACTGTCACCAGCTTGTATAGCATCCTCTGACATTAGGAAAGGTAGCTCAAGCTTCCCATTTAGATAGAAGTTGACCTATTTTCTGTAATCAAAGTGTGTCTAGTCTCTCCTCTCTTAATAAAAGGACAGAAATAACCTTCATAATTTGCACTGGTCTGCTAAGGCAATAGTAAAATACCATTTTTTCCTCACCGCTCAGAAAAATGAAATTCACAAATTAGTTTACATCAAGGGATGTTCATGATAAATTCTTTCTGATATGAACAAAGTTACCAATAAAAAAAGTGTCCTCTAATGGAGTTTGTTCCTGTCAATGTATGTGACTCCTCTCAATAGTTCTTTTGGATTAGATTCTAACTCTTATAACTTCTTTAAAACATAGTCATCTCTTTTCAGTTATATTTCAAAATTAATATCTTATAAATTAGGTCATGAACAATGAGTTATCAGGGAGAAATCATAAGCTATATTTTCAGAAATATACTCCATCTTACTGGAAGCCCTACCATGTGTAGCACGTAAATTACTAGGATAAACACCTAGGCAACTCAATAATTATATTAAGAGGATTGGTTATGTAATTTATTATTATTTCTTTTGTGAATTTGGATGAATTATTATAACTAAAACACAATATTCTGTAGACATTTGGAACACTGTTGGTTATATGTGCAAATTAAAACAATGTAGAGGCATCATTCCTAATATTTATTGCCACCACATATAGTCCATCCAAGAACCCAAGTTACATATGAAGCATATTTTGAACAGTCTAGTTTTGAAGGATTCCCAGACTGCTATAACCTATGTAGAAGTTCAGAATAAGAATTGAGATGTTCAGATGTTTTTTATACTCTAGTGTATTGGATGGTCATGAATTGAACTCCAAGTCAGCAATTATACCAAATACATCATGTGAATAATTTTCCTAAGAAAGAAGATTACCATGTATAACACTGATTGTTTATCTCAGAACACGGCAGAGATTAAATTGTACTAATGTATTTATAAACTGAATGAACAGATTTTTGTGAGGTTTTATTTATTTTGTTATTCATTTATTGATTTTGTTACATTTCAAATGCTGTTCCCCCTTTCTGCCCCTCCCTCGGTTTATCACCCTTCCCCTTCTCCTTTGAGAGGATAGGATCCTCTCTGGGTATCTCCCAACCCTGGCACATAAGTCTCTGACTGATTAAGTACATCAATTCTATGCCAGATTAGGCATGCCCTCTCTAGCTGAGATCATACTGGGCACCCAGAAAGACCGAGTTCCTGTCTGCTACATCTCGTGCCAGGGTAACTTGTTCTAGCCTGTGTATGTTCTTTAGTTGGTGGTCCAGACTCTAAGAGATCCCAGGGGCCCAGGATTTTTGACTCGGCTCCTCTTCCTGTAGAGTTCCCATCTGCTTCTGGGCTTTAATCCTTCCCCCAGCACTTCCATAAGGGTTTCAAGTTCGACCGGTTATTGGTTGGCCTTTTTTTCCCCAGTCTCTGTTGCATCCTGCATTTAGTTCAGACAGAACTAATTTGAGGTCTGTAGTATAAGGATAGTGCCCCTACTCTTCCACTGGGGGTCCTACCTGGCTACAGGAGGTGGGTTCTTCGGGTTTCATATCCCTACTGTTAGGCATCTCAGCTAAGGTCACCTGCCAATTGACTCTGGAAGCCTGCCCTATCCCAGGTCTCTGGAACCTCCCAGAGATTCTCCCCTCTCCTCCCATCCCAGGCAGTTGTGATCCATTCGTTCTAGTTTACTAGGCTTCTCTCCTGTCTCACCCTGAACCTGATCCTGCCTCACCATTCCTCTGCTCCCAACTCAGGCTTCAATAACTAGTTTGTGTCCCTTTCTATGTGTTATTCAAGCATCTTTGGTTGGGTCTTCCTTCTTGTTTAACTTCTTTAGGTTTGTGGGGTATATGAAGGGTATTCTATATGTTTCGGCTAATATCCACTTATCAGTGAGAACATATCTTTCGGCTCTGGATTACCGCATGCAGGATGACTTTTTCTAGTTTCATACATTTGCCCGCAAATTCATGATGAATGGACAAATTAAACAAGACAATGCAGATGTAATTTTAAAAGATAAAAATGTACTCATAATGGGTAATAATTAAATAAGTTTTATTATTCTTTGACACATGGTACACATGGAAACAAAAATATAGTAAGCAGACAATTGGGGGAGTGGAGAAGACTCAGATGTGGTACTTTCAGAAAACTCTGAGCTAGAAATGGCAGTGCTAACTTAACTGGATAGAAAAGTGTGTACATGCTCTACAAATCCTTTCCTGTCTGTTTCTGAGTCACATGCTACCAGGAATTTCCAACTCTGATGCCATGTTGTGAACTGATGGAAATGCATATGATATCTAGACCAGGGGATGCCAGCTATGTTCAGTCCACTTGTCCAAGCATTTCCTTTATAAATGACTGGGGCACTTGTCAGGTAGGCTGAACTCATGGCACAGATGGTGACAAGGAAAATCACACTTCTTGTATTAGTGTTCAAGAACTGTGGTTATTGTGAATAAAGACTCATCCTCTTTCAGGGAAAGAAGGTACACTGGAGATGAGGGATTTTAAATCAGCAAGGAAAAGAAAATAAAACATCTTTTGCAGCCTTTGACACCTTAATGAAAGAAAATGATATAAAGGCAATGGTTGATTTCGAGTAAATAAAGGTACATTCCAGAAAAGATAAATATTTGACACTGAAACCTAAAACAGAATTGGTATGTAACAAAGGCTTCTGCCTGGTTACACTACATTTTTTATAGTTAAACGTCATATTAGGAAACCAAGTAACAAACATTAGAAAGCATTTTTTCAACATAAGATCAATGTTTGTCTTTAATCAGAAACAAGTGACCCTTTGAATCTCAAATTGAGAAGCAAATGAATCTGACCTTCTCAGTAGATTAGTAATAGGATATAAAAATGTTAACTTCTAGCATACGGCGGCATTAAATTCAAGGGAATCCACTGGTGACTACATATTACAATATCCAACAGCTCTTTCAATAGCCTAAGTGAAATTACTTCATAGTCCCAGTTCAATTTTCAAACATGGATGACACATAAATAGAAAACATGAGTCAATTAGTGAGTCTGTCTTCAGCTGCGTCAACACATTAAAGGAACATTTTTTCTCATCCTAAAGGAGACAAGAGACATGTAATGCAGATGGGAAGCGTTTCTTTGTCATTCTGGAAGAGTTATCAGAAGAAAGACTTTTAAATTAGAAAAGTTGTTAGCAGTTAAAAATGTGAACATTGTTGCTAAATCCGTCTGTGTCTCATTTGGTTTTGAACACACTGATAACTCCTTTGCTGATTCTTTGTCATAAGAAAGTGTGAAAATCTTCACTTAATAAATTGTTCTGCTTCTAGGTAATGAATAATAGAGTTCCAAGCAGAAGCTTATCATTACAAAGAAACTTTTACTGAGCCCAAACAGGATGGCTTTGAAAGGAAAGACATAGCTCTATTACACTGAGAAATAACTGACTCCTTGACTTCTGCCCTGTATTCCCATAGAGTAGATATTATGTATCCTATAATATATGCTTGTTTCCTTTCATCCTTATTTATATTTAGGATGGCAACTAAGTAATCACTACATTAAAGTGAGATACTTGGTTAATATTAAATCATTGCAAAGTATATATACTTTAAAAATAATTTTATTAGAACCATATTTAATTGGTTTTTATTCATTAAAATACCTTCAAAGACACTTTTCACTACTACATACATAAATGTGGACAGCATATCTATACAGAATTTTATCACAAAATAATATTCTTAGTACATTTAGGGAATTATTCTCATTATTACTACTTTTTTCCTTTTAAATTAAAACTCTTGGTGGAAAAATATCACTTTGTTTAGTGAAGCTACCCTTTATCTATCTATCTATCTATCTATCTATCTATCTATCTATCTATCTATCATCTATCTATCATTCTGTCTATCATCTACCATATCTTTATCTAATATTTTAAACAGGGTTATAAGATATTATTTCCCTATTTTTAAAATATCAATAATAGTGTTATATGACGTTCATTAGTGAGAATGAAACCTTCATTCTCATTTGATCACTTCCTGATTACTTATAATTTTAATTTAAGTTATTGTTTTACTGTGTTGTTTAAAAACAATGGCTGAAAGTCTATAATTTTTTATTACAGATGCACATTAAGAAGATTCTACTTGACTTTTATGAAGGTAGTCTCTCAGGGAAGTGTCCAGATGCTCATCAGAGACCTCAGTCATTCCATGCATTCCATTGTGTCCTTTAATTTTATTCTGTATGCTTCTTTCTATAACCATGTCCTTTATTTTTCTCACGATATAAAAACATAGAAAAAAACATTTAAAAACTGTAACCAGAGGTGAAGATGTAGACCTGAGGTAGTGCTTATTGAGCATGTGAAAACTCTAAGCTTTTTATGCTCACTGCTGAAAGCATGAATGGTTTTGAACATTTGACATCTAGAACTGATAGAGTCAGGGTTGAAGAAATAACAGATACAAAGGGCTAACTATATATACAGCTAAACTTAACAAACAGATTACCTTCTTTTTTTAATTGAAGAGTTTATTTGACTCAATATGTTATTATTATTACTTTTTATTCGTTTTAGTGTTAAAAATATTTTATTATAGATAGATAGATAGATAGATAGATAGATAGATAGATAGATAGATAGATAGATAAAATCATACGTTTATATTTTATATTCATTCCACTGTTGAGTGTACTTTTACTGCTTCTGCCTTTGCTGGGGCACTGGTTGAGCTACCAGTCCCCCTTGTCTTCTCTTTTGTTCTACATGCCTTTCGCTCTGGGAGGTTACCCCACTACCAGCCCTTACCAGCTTCCCTTGAATCCTCAGATAAAGACACACTCACAGTTTGTTCCTTTACAATTTACCTTCTTGACACAATTGCTGGGCTGCCTGGAAAAGTGTGACCTTACCAATTTATTATCTCCGTCTGTCTCTCCACCTGCCCTAAACTTCAGTGGCTAGTCCCACCTGGCCCGAGTCAAACATCCTTGGCCACCCACCTGAGGGCCCCAGCTCCCTTCTAGAACTCACTTGGTGGTGCAGAAACTCCTCTCTTCTTCCTTGCATTTCCCTTTTCCTCCTGGAACCTGGAAGTAACCCCTATACCTTTCACCCAGGAATTGGTTTTTGGCTAAAAAGCTACCAAATCAAGAACCAATTGGGGAACAAACCTTAGCATAAGAACCACCCCCTTCATTTCTCACATTAGATGGAATTATTATTCTATTAATATGCATAATTAAGAAAGATGGACTTTTTTGAAGGAGGGAGAGAGCTGAAATGAGCATCTATAGATAGAAAATGAGAACGAATGTAATGGGGAGTAGGTAATTGTGTTATTTATTAGCCCATGGAGATTCTTAAGCTTTTCCATCCATAACTTTCACTGATGAAACAAATCACTCACTTCTTAACTAAGGACATAAAAATGGTGCATATACTTTGTCTAAATTATGTTTTAACTGTATGTTGGTTTAAACGACCAATATAAAAATAACCTTTTAAAATATAAACCTAGCCTTCAAACACAAAGAACAGTGTAAACATTCTGGAATCTTTATCTTTATTTTTAAATGTAAATATTACCTTTACATTTACTTAGCCTTATTAGTGGCTTTATGTCAGTTACGAAAGTTTCAATGAATGTTGTTAAAATTATTTAATGCACTGATTCATTATAAACCTTTATTTTAAGCCATCACCCAAAGACTATCATATGAATTGTATTATATAGTTGTATTAGTACAACTATACATTGTTGTACTAATGAGCTGCACTCTTCTGTATATATGAGTATATTGTATGAATATTGTAGTGACAAAACACATTTTAGTGTGTAACTGACTTAATAGTTTAATTTTGTTAGCCTCTCAGCACCTTTTTTTTTTTTTTTTGTATTTTCCATTGGTGACAATAATACCTCATTTGATTGCTCGCAAGGTTAATGTACATTAAATGAAATTCCACATTGTTTAGTATAAAGATTATCAGAGACAGATTTTCATTCTTTCGATAAAAACTTTATCTCAAATATGATGACAGTGAGAATTTAGCTGGACAAATAGTATGGCTGGTATGTGAATGGAAATAAACAAGCCGTTCTAGGAAACCAAGCAACTGGGCGTGCAGCCTTCATCTGGAGTCTTCTCCCCTCTTCATTCATTTGGGAGACATTGAGTCTCTTGACATAAATCAGATTTTCCTTACCTTGAATGCACACTCAATGATAATGATCACACACTTACAGTTTATGTACATAGATAGTGTCTTCCACTAACCATAGATGGGGATAATAAAGAATTCATTACTACAGCAGCTCCATTTGCATGTTCATGTGCTGAACTAATAGTTATTAACAGATTTTAAGGTTGTTAATTAGCGTCCATTCACTTTATCACCCTGTATGGAGGCTTTGCGGTCCTGTACGTTTATATCAGGACTTAATCACTTGAAAGTTTTCAAAGCATGATTTTGTGTACAAACATCTTCACCTTGTGCTTAGGGAATGATGGAGTTCTGTGGTGAAGCTGAAAAGAGCAGCTCATTAGGACTACAGGGTACTTATAATCTAAACCTTGACAGATGTCCTTACTCTCTCACTATTATTTCTGAAATTATGACAGTAACTTAATGACTTGCTGCAATGCATACTAAATTCCGAAACTGTGGTCAAAGATATGACCTCCAGAACCCAGTTGTAAAACAGGGCTACCGCTTCATGACTCTCCAAAGAATGCACTTCATCTGGCTACACGACTTGACACAGTAGCTTGTGATTGCTTCTTTCTTATACCTATTTGTGCTACTAAACCTTCATGCAGGATTCTAACTCTATTGCTTCCCTTCCCTACAGGGAGTCTGTGATCACAAGATAATATGTCATTTTAAGCTCCCCTTCATGATTACACCAGTAAAACTTCTTTTACCCCACCAGCTAACAAATGTACAGGTTATAGAAGTTAAGAGTTCACTACATAAAAAAAAACATAATATGTGACAATCTTAATATTTAATCTATTAATATTCATAACTTTACCTTGCTTGCAGCTGTGAACATCACAAACTATAGTTATTAGGAATTTCACCTCCCAAAGACATATTTCCTCTCCACTCTGTTAAAAAAATATAAATATTACATTGACTGGAAAGGTCCAAATTCTGAACAATTGTTTCATAATGTGTAGTTACTGCTCTAAAATAAAACCTTGCAATTATCTTATGTTTTGCTAATATGTTTTATATTGCTTTCTTTAGTGAGTATGGCACTTATTAGAACACTCACTTTATTCTACTGACAAAATTCCTATAAATTAAGCTTCAAATGTGTTCAAGAGAGTTTGCATTCTAAGAATCACTACACTAATTTCTATGTTCAAGTTACCAAAAATACTTGTATAATTATTGACATTGTTCTTTCTGAAGTCACATACTGCAAATTTTCAAAGTATGAATTTTGTGGGGTTTTTTGTATTTTTTTGTTTTGTTTTGTTTTGTTTTATTTTTTGGTACTTTCACACCAAAGTTATTATGAGACAACTTTTAGATCACACAATTAGAACCTGAGCTTTTAGGAGGATATTCAACAGTCTGTTAAATATTTTTAAAACAGCCTCTATTATATTCCCAAACCTGCATTTTATTTCTTATCAGAGAACCTCTACAGTATAATTTTCTACATATCTGCTTCATTTTAAGTAGAACACACAAAGGCCGACCATGAAAAATGAGTACCTCATCTGTCTAATATCAAAACACTCCTTATTTTTTTAAATTATCTTTTAAATAACTTTGCACAGTTTAACTAACAAAATGCGGTGATAATTTTGAAGCAGACAGAATTCAAGTGTTTATCATAAACTTATTTAGTGAAAACTCAAATTACCTTAAACTTGTATAGGTAGCAAAAGCCTCTTGTTTGATTTCTTGTTGTGAACAATGTATTTTATTGATGTTACTTGTAGGAAAAGAAATAGCTCAAACACAATTTTACCACCAAAAATGCATGCCAGATTGGTAACAGGTCATGAAATCTGATATGTATATCTGCTTGTGTTGTATATTCTGTGTGTGCATGTTTCTGTATGTATGTGTATGTGCATATGTGTAACCTCAGAAGCCAGAAGCAGCCTCTGATTTCCATGGATCAGGAAGTTCATTCATGTGAGAGAAAACTAGAAACCTAACTTTTGTCCTCTTCAAGAGCAGCAAGCAATCTTAACCATTGAGCTCTAAACAGACCCTTTCTCTTTTTTCTGTCTTGAGTTTTGTCAAGAACAATACAGAATTAGTTCATGATTCTAATCATCACTCAAGTTTGGCAACAAAATGAGATTCATTTGTATTATTTTTGCATACAAGCTTCCTCCTAGATAAAACACTCTACTGATATTTTCTTACTGTAAATTTTATTAAAACAAAATGCATCCTTTTCCCCTTTCTACTTACGTTTTAAAATTCCTCCCATGGCTCCTTGCTCCATCTAATGGTCACTCTTAAATTTCTGACCTTTGTTATTTTTAACTATTATTAATGCATTATGAACACACATATACCCACACCCCCCAAAATACAGCATACTATTTAGAGTTCATTATATGTATATAATTTCAGGACAAAACAATGTAGGCTTTTCCTATTATCCTTGGTTGTTTCCAGAGGTTAAAGGTAAGTCCCTATTTCTAATAATATTGTGAATATTGTTTTTGTAAGGAATTTTCAACTTCTTGCTAAATAATTGATATGTAAATTTTATTGAAGTTACTTCCCACAGCACCAATCATTTATAGCATCTAAATATTTGGTGTGAAGAGAGTGACCACCCTTACCTGGTGGATATTGAAATGTTAAAATATATATATATATATATATATATATATATATATATATATATATATGGAATAACAAACTCTGCCACAGAAACTTCAGATATGAATTTAGGGAACACACAAGATGTTGTAAATATTGTTTTCATTTTCTACATTTTTCTACTTTCTATATAATTGCCTAAAATAGATTTTTTTATAATATACATTTTCTGCTAGAGATTTACCACAGCATTAATTTTTTTTAGATATATGGTGCAATTAAAAAATATTCCATTGTAATGAAACTGTTTCTGTGCATCTATCATCAGCTATTACTTTTACATATCCCATAATAATCTGTGATTTTGGATATGCACTCTTTTTGCCTATGTTTGTGATCCCGTTCAGAAATGTAACAATTTGTTCTTTCCTAAATTTTCAAAATTTCCTTGTTTTTATAGTAAAAAGAATTTAGTTTTTTTCCACTAGTGAGCAAAAATTCTGAATATGTGTACATACATACAAAGGTTTCCCTCTGTTTCTATTGGAGGGTTATTTTCCACCTATTGAGGATGCCCAACCCAAGAATGATGAAATAGTTGTGAAAATATCATGACATTTAAATATTAGCACATTGTGGTATACTCTGATCCCTGGTGTGGAATGAATCTGTCACAACTTTCAGAGTCTTGTCCTATAACAAGGTATTGGACTAAGATATGAGATTAATGGAAGAAATGGATAATATGAAAATAACTCATTTCCTCAGATGAAATTGTCACCTGAGAGACTTATTGCTGAATAAGCTCATTCTGTCTAGTTCTTTCTGGACTCTGGTTTTCTGGTTCAATTCAACTGTAGTGACCAAATCCTCTCCAATCTGACTGACTCTATCTTCCTTCTCTCAGCTTCTCACTGAATTGTTCTGCTTAGCCTTAAACTAACTCTGGAAATCTCTTCTAAACTTCTGGTTCCTTCTCATTCTTTGGCTTATTCTGTCTTCACCCGTGTCTAGCTTGCTGTCTCTATAATCTGTCTCCGTAAAACTGTCCCTGTAAAAACTGTCTCTGAACTCCATGAACTGAATGAATTGCCATGAGCTCCACTGTCTCGCAACTCACTGACTTCCAGCTGACTGAACTCCCAGCTGTCAGACTGGTTCCACCACACTGAGATCAACTAACAGAACAGAACAAACTGACTAGAAATCACAAATGTGTGACTGTTTCCTGAGTCCTGGCAATAAAGGCATGTACCACCAGGCCTAGACCAAATTTTTCTTTACCTGAAAATTGTTCTATACTAGACTGGTCTTGAATTTGGACATTGGCTTGCCTCAGTCCTCTGGGATTAAAGGCCTGTCTGTATTCAGTCCAGAGCAGCCATGTTGCTGGGTTAAAATTCCTCTACATGGTCATTTTTAAGGGTAATATGTACATCTGTAGTTAGAAATGGATAAGATCTAGAGAGGTGTTCGACTCAATTCTAAGAGCCTCACTCTAAGAGTCTTTCAGGACATTTAATAGTCTGTTGTTTACTGCACACTTTTCCCAGGTATGCTATTTCTGTTAGATATAACCATTGATCATTGAGGCTGCTATTTTTCTCTGCAATTGTTTACTTCACGTACTAAACTTGAGGACACTTGAAGACAGCTTTCCTCTCCAAAATAACTCTACTGGTTTAGGGGTAGCCTTTAAGTCATTATTGTATTGTTTGTATTGTTTGTAATACCAAATACAGCATGAATCTTGCATATTTCCTATATTGTAGTATTTAAGAGATGATGACAATAAAACACTCCCTATATGTAAAGTATGTTTTCCTAGATATTTTTAATTTTTAATTGGTTTAAACTATGCATGCCAACCTGGAAATATGAATGACCACTTGTGCTGTGCAATTATTTGTGTATACGTGTATATTCATATGCATCCATCAGGTAAATGATTTTGCTAATCAAACATCTAACATATCCCATGTCAGTATAAAAGTTTTACATATTCTCAGCGAACTATATACTTCTGTTGAATTTATGTAAGTAACACAAATTTCCATTGTTGACAGCTAACTAGCCACAGATTTATAGTATGGGATGAAATCACATGATGGAAGAAAATATCCATGGCTTTTGATCAATAATTTAGCTATGGAAATAACTTAAACGCTTGCAGAAAAGCCATTTTACTGTTGTGTCGCCCGGATACTGCTTCATTGCTCGTTTGTAAAAACAAACATTTGCCATGAAGACATAACTGCCAATTCAGTCTAAATAAGACAAATGAGATAATGAGACCAGTGGCACATTCGAGTTGACAAATCCTGCAGAACGTTCAGCTCTAAGTAAAAAGCCTTCTTTTTCTGCCAAAAGGTCTATATGCTAATACTAATTTGCCAACCTTGGCCCTACATTGTTTGACAATAGCTGAGCATCCCAATTTGTTACAGTTGTGACAGTAATTCCTATGTAAAGTGTAGCTCGATTTAGTAATTTAGCCAACCTCTTAACCCAGCAACCAAACACAGCAATTATTTTTTGTTGTTATTTTTTTCTTTGAAAGTCTTGAGAAATCAGCAATATATATGTATATATATGTATAATTTATTATATTTATATATATATTGATACTCTTCCTGTATATATTACATAATAATATATTATTATTATTATGTGTGTTAAATATGAAGAATACAGTAATATTAAGAAGGTAATAAGTGGCTATCATAAGTATGACCCCCAAGAACCCAAAGTCTAGATAGAGAAACTGAGTTGAAATTAAGCATGGTATTGACTTAAGCATTAATCTTTTACTTGCAGCTTAGCCATTAATTTTAAAACATCACTTTATAGTATTATGTTTAAAAACTGTCTTTTAGATTTTTATATTCTGAAATCATTGGGAAGTATCAATAATCCATTATATATTCCAATGATGTTTTAAAAAATAATTAATAGAAAAATATTTATTTAATATTGGTACAAGAATGAAAGGAAAGTACCACTCTCTACGGTTAGAAAATTTTTAGTTATTACAGTATAAATTCAGAAAATAAAAGTTTTGCTTTTTAAAGAAATCTGCATTAGAAATAAACCATCAGGTGTATTTCCATAAACTTTTGACAGTTCATGACATAGTAAAATTTAAAATTCATCTACAGAGCTTTACATATTTAATTCAAAACAATTTTATTGAAGATATAGGGCTAGTTTACTTCACACTATAAAAACATGAAGAATTTTGATAAAAAGTATTATTTTCTCACTACCTCTTTTAATTAAAGAAAAAAACTAATCTTAAAAGCAAAATTTTTATTTCTTAAACTGCACTGGAGAACAACTCTGCCATCTCTGTAACTCCAATGTTGCCCTAGTCATCTTAAAGTTGTCCTTTTACATGGCTTAGACAGAAAACATGGGCACACTGGATGGATCTTGGAGCTGTGTGATCCTGTGTGAGAGACCAGACTGGCAGTTCACAGACTTCATCGAAGAAGCTTCCTCATGCAATAGATGGAAACAAACGCAGAGACTTACAACAGGACAATATGCAGAGCGCGGGACTTTGAGAACATTCTCTCCTAAATGAGGGGTCTTCGTGACATCCTCTCTTCAGAACATAAGAGGGTACGTGGAAGAGGCCCCAGAGGGATGGGCGCTTCCAAGAAAACCATGTCTTCTAGACAAAACAGCAGAAATACACAAATAAACTCACCGAGTCTGTAGCAGCATGCTCAGGGCTTGTACCAGTTCAGCCCCTTGGGGGTCCTGGTGCAGAGAGGGGGTAGTGCACACGGAGTCTCATCCTTAACGAAGATGCTATCCAGTTGACATTCTTCAGCAAAGGAAATATGTAGGCCTCTCCAATAGTCTCACTGGGCATATTAACAACACTTAAAGGCAAGCCCCGTGCCCAAAGGTACAAAGCTCACTCACAATTAATTCCGGGGTATGTTTAAAGCCTTTGTGTCCCATATGACTTTGTTTGTTTGGTGATTATTTTTTCCTCAGTGGCCTTTTGCTTGTATATTACGGTTCCTGATTTTGTGTTTATACTGATTTTCTTTGTGTATATTTATATGTTTCTTGTGGGTATTTTTCTTTTAAAATCATTTTTGTTTGTTTTTGTTTGTTTGCGTGTTCATTTAATATAGAGAAAGAGCAAAGAAAGGGCTTGAAGTTGGGTGGCAATGGCGATGGGGAGAAACTAGGGAGATTTAGGAGAGGGGAAATTTGACCAGGCTGTAGTACTGGAAGACTATTTTTCAATTAACAATAGAAGCGGACAGCAGTAACTCTGTTGGAGCTGGATGACTTGTGGTTCTATAAGAACCAGGTTCTATAGCTCCTGGCTCTGGGCTTTAGTGGACAACTTTTGGTTCTTAGAAGTCTGTATTACTATGCTGTTGATAACTGTGAATGGTGGCAGCAAACTATTATAAGACAACTATAGTCCCAGCTCTTGCCTCTGGTTCTGGAATTCTTACATCAGCAAGTGTTGGAGACCAATACCCCATGTTACTGGAGCCGTTATCCAGTCAAAGCAGGTTCTGTCTGCATCCCTCAATCTAAAATATCAAGGAATCTTGACTCTTCATGTTTGGCATCTCTCTGACACTCTTCTAGGCTTGAGAACAATCAGTTTTCTTATTCAGTTCTATAGGATCCACAGTATTCTTGTCACCTCACCTCTGTACCATTACTGATTTTTGCCATCTCTAGAACTCCTTAGCTGCTCCTTTCTCATCTCCACTCTCAGTATTATGGCCTTATCTGCCTATCATTTTTCTCTTTCTTCTCCTTTTTTTTTAGGTTAATTCTTGAAAAGAATGATGAGCTTCAAAAGCACACAGGAAAACATTGCTTCACGGGACGCTTTTGGATGAGGATAGTTTCCTATTTTCAGACCACAACACTGGAGAGTGTCTTCTGGCTGCTGAAAAAAAATGATTGAATGGCTTGATTATGTGGCCAGAAAGGAGATGTGACAAGAGTTCTTGAATCAATCACGACAGTTCCTTCTACAAATAAAAGACAAGTACTTCATGAATCTTGGCAGAAGATCTCATGTAAATGAGAAACTGAACTTTCATCAACCACTGTCTTCTCTAATAGAACCAAAGAACATTATATCTGTCACAGGCTTCTGAAGGAATCTTATCCAGTTTTCTATTGCTGTAGAAAGACACCAAGACCAAGACAACGATTATTTTAAAATGGCGTTTAATTTGGCTTGCTTACGGTTTCAGAGATTCAGTCCATTATCTTAATGGCACGGAGCACAGCAGCCCATAGGCGGACTTGGTGTTGGGGAAACAGTAGCTGAGAGTTCTATTTCCTGCCCACAGGCAGCAGGAAGAGAGATGCACCGTACCTGACTTGAGCATTTGAAATCCCAAAGCCACCACAGGTGACATTTCCACCAACAAAACCATATCTCGTCCCCTCCCTGATGACCCTCACTGATGACCAAGTATCCACAGGGGAGGTCAATGATATTGAAACCACCACAATGAAGCAACCACTGGAAGTAGGAAAAGATGAAAACTCTGAAAAAATCAAGATTTTGGTGGCAAAAATTTAAAAAATAAAGAAAAAAAGAAACAAAAAGAAAAAAGAGTGCAAGTAGTTTAATAGTTTACAACAGTGCTTCTGGAATAATGCCTTCAGGAGCAGAATCATGCTTCAGGGGCAAGTGACTGTGCTTGCAGCTTTCTCTCTTCCCCAGGGTACTCGTACACTGGTAAAACTCTCCGGTGCTGGCCTGAGCGCAATACCCCTGGGTGTCTGGCTGGGATTCATAGCATTCAGAGATCAGAGAACACAATATAAATCTGGAAGTAGGGAATGTACATGTTCTGATGCCAAACAGCTCATTTAAAGGGAGAATAAAATTCAAAATATGAATTGCAGGGGAGGATTATCATCATTGGTAACAATATGTATAATATACGAGAAATGGGAAGCTCATAAAAAAGCTGCCTACGTCCATTCTCTTGTTGAATGTTGGCTATCGCCTATGAAATTAAACCTACTCAGCTAACACAACACTGTTTACTCTTGGGAGCAATAAGAGACAATAAATGTTTCTTAGGTTTCTTTTTAAGGTGGTTAAATATTAGTTCTCAAAGCCAAGATCTTACACTACTTTTTAAGTATTCAACAATTCTTTTATAAAGCTCTGCAGAGTGACTTCCAAGAGGGAATTCTGCACAAAGAAACAAAGCAAAGTGCCACTGACAAACAACTATGTTTTTCTCACAACCAACAACAAAGTCCTGGTATATTTAAATCTTTATCCTTCAACACTCTTAGTAGAAATGCCTGGTACTGATGCATTGTGAGTCACGGAATGTTGTGAGCTACCAGATGTGGGAGCTGGGAATGGAATCTGGTATGTCCAAAAGAATAACAAATGTTCTTAAGGAATACACCAGATCTCCAGCCCCAAAGAAAAGCATTTTCTCCTGTTCAATTGCTCTTGGTCCCATGTGCACTCTTCCTACCATATTAACATCATTGGGGCAAGAGATCACAAAGTGGAACCTTGTAGTCTATTAACCAGAGGAAACATTTTCCCCTATGTTAATTTGTCCAGCATTTAGCTCAGGCATGGAGATGACTGGAAAAAGTACAGATCATCCTCTAAAGAATTCATTAGTACTACCTTGTCAATTACCCACATTTGTCAAATTAGTTCTAGCAGTGAAATAGTTCTATCTTTAACTGAAAGTACAAAATTAAAAACATGATTCTGAGAGACAATCTTAAATGCATATCAATTATTTTGATATTAAATTTATTTCCTTCTCATTGAACTAACTTACTTAAAACAATAGTCATTTATAGATTGCATATAAATATTCCCAGGTAACTTTCTGTTTTGTGGCTTCTCATTCAAATATCTCTTTTCTATTTTCTAACCATGTATCACTGAATGCAATATTAATTTATATTTTACAATAAATATAATTAATATATCATTGGCATCTAATTAGTACTTTTAGACTTCATTGAGATTTAATTGTTTTGTGTGTGAGGGTGTTTTATCTGAATATGTATACATGTACCCAGTATATGTGTTATCCATAGAGGCCAGATGGAAGCACAGAACTCTAACAAGCTAGAGTTGAAGATAGTTGCAAACTGTCATATTGGTGACAGGATTTGAGCCTGGGTCCTCCAGAAGAGAAGGCAGTGTTCTTAATCACTGAGCCACCTCCTTAGCCCCTTTAGTTAATATTTAATTGAAACAAATAGCTATAAAAGTTACTGAACAGTACATGAAAATCATTAAATCTGTAGTGTCAGGAGCCATCATAGAACAAGCTAATAACTAGCAGGTGATCTTCCAGATATTAGTCTGCTTTCATTAACAAATAATCCACTACAGATTTCTTCCTATTGGTAAGGCCCAGGATAAGATCATTTCAGGAAAGATTCCTGTTATTATGTTTTTCTGTTATTATTAAATATATATGTAACAATCACTAGGTATTAGCCCACACTTTTGAGTAGATCTCTGCAGAACTATAAAGATATACTATCACTTAGTGGTAATATGTAGACAAATAGATGACTTCTTAATTCTTAATATTGATCCTATAATAATTTCTAAAATTATACCAGCTATTAGATCCTTCCTGGTAGTGAAAACTGCACTGAGAACTCTGGATGTCTCTGTCACCAGGTAATTGCTTCTACTACTCAGAGCACATTCCAAAAAGTTGTAAACCATTAACCAAATGTCATAACAGAGGAACTATGATTTATTATAGTGATAAGACAGAAGATAAAGTATTGACTGAATTTATCTATATAAAACTTCACTTATAACTTAGTTATGTTTTTTAACTCTCTATGAGCTTATAGACCTTTGATGGGTGATGAATGTTTTCCAGCTAATTACTCCTAATGGATATGCATGTATCAATTCTTTATTGTAAACTTATTTGATTTATGATTTGAATTTTTGAGTAAACTTGTGATGAACTTTTTATCATATGATCATGTATTCTGAAAGGTATTTAAGTGCTGAGGATAAAGAGAGAAGTGCGAATTTCCCCTGCTACACTTAGGATCATTTCACTTTTCTGGTTTTTCTTAGAGAGCTTTCATAGAAAACATTTTAGAACTTGGAAATAAATGCTAAATTCACTTTTCAAAGGGACCTTTTTTTTCCCTGAGACTTCAACTAACAAGCTGAAAGTTAGAACAGCAGAGTTCTGCTGAGCTATTACAAAGGCTACCTTACTTAACCCTTTGCTGTTTTAAGATGAGGTGTTAAATTCCAGAGATTGTAGTTTCTGGCTTTAGAGGAAGCCAGAAGGCAGGTCAGCTACAGCAGCAGATAAGTAAACTTTTTATTATTATACAGCAACCCAAAATATTTTGTAAGTCAGAAGTATTACCCTCAACTAATGTTCTTCTCCCTATGTTGCATCAAGAGGAACCCACAACAAAAATGACCATGCTGGGACTGGCCCCCAACACTATGGGTTCAGCTACACATAACCATATTTTAAAAATATTTTATTTTAAATGCCACCTCATCCCATTTCCATCTACTGCCTCTGGACTGTCATGATGAACATTGTGTTTTCCTTGCTTTCCCCATCAATTACATTATCATCAATGCTTCCTACTGATTCTCTGATGACACCAATTACATTTTGGGCTGGTCATACCATTTTAATTCTGGAGCTCCACTAGCTTCTGAAAGAATAAAAAATGCAGCTAAGAAGTCAGAAGTTTAAAAAAGCCCTAAATACCTCAAATTCCAGGCCCTGCCCTCTACCTGTAGGTAAAAGGTCACATTTCTTGAGCATGCTCTCCCAGGAACTAGATAAAAGGACTTAAGATAAGGCCCATAGAGAACAATCTTGAGAAACAGGAAGCTCCTCCTTGTGATATTTCACTGGTATTCTGGACACTTTCTAATGACGCTGTCCCTGCCCCTTGGGTTGTAATTTCTCCCTTTAAATACCCTTTCTCCCAGCCTCTCGGGTCGAACTCCACTGCTCCTAAGTGGGATATGAGTCTCGACCCCAGTGCACTGGTTCCTATCAATATACCTCATTTTTATTACAGCAAGGACGGTCTCACGTGAGTTCTTGGGGGGTCGAATCATCCAGAGACTTGAAGGAGGGTCTCCCTGCTCAGGGGGTCTTTCACTTCCATTTTTTTGTTTCTTGTTTTCACACATTCTGGATTCCATTCTTTTTAGAACTTAAGAATGGCTATCTTAGATCTTCTTCCAATTTAACCCTCAGGAAAAATGTCTTGTCATTTTGCAGGTATGTGTGTTTCGTAAACCTGTTATTTGTTGTGATTTCATGTTTCCCACGTTTGATGAGCTCATTGCAAAGTAAATCTTCTGTAATGTATAAATTTTTCTTGCCAAGACTGTGGCCTATTTCCAAGACTTCTGTTTCTGCTTGGCTAAAATTATCTACAAATCTGTGTATCATGAAAAATCCCTTTATGACTTTGAAATTTGAGTCAGTTTTTCACGTTATGGTTGTTAGCAACTAAACTGTGTCTCCTACATCATCAACATGCGCCATGTAGAGGTATTTATGTGTCAGAACAACAATGCTTTTCATTGTGATTGTTACCTTTATCCATTGCATCTATATTGCACTTATGAGGTAGTCACTAATAGACTCCAATTTTCTCCTCAGCTTAGTGTATATGTGTTTCAGAACAACTAAAATATGGTTTATTTGCACCTCTACTAGATGCCATAAAGATGGATAAGCTATAAATCCTTTCTGTGTTATCAGTCTTCACTATTCATAATCTCTTTTTATAAGTAATTACTGCATTTGTACTTGTCCATATTTATATTTAGATTGGTATGCATAGCAGGCTCTGGAATTTTGGGTTACATGTAGCAACAAAAACCCTTCAAAGTACAGAAATACTCTAGCGAGCTTTTCACCTTTTGTCAGAGCTATCTAAAGCACATGCGTCCCCTAATTGTACAACTACAAATGTACATAATTGAAAAGAAGTATTTCTTCCATATGCCAACGTAAGTTCACATTAGTAACTTGTGTAACGTTCACATGTAAATTCAAAAGAAGTTTCCAAATGATCTAGATACAATAGGGTCATTAGAAATTATTGGCCATATCTAACTTTAAAGGTAATTTAGGAAGAAATTTTAGAAAATTCCTCTTTTCAACCAAAATAACATAATTTTAAATGTTTGTTTTTATGCGTGTGTGTATGTGTGTATGTGTGTGTATGTGCATGTGTATACAAGTGCACGCATGTATGCAGAGAGAAAGAGAGATTAAGAGAGTGAAGCCATAGATATAAGACTTTGAGGAATCAGTTTTTCACCTGATATGGAAGTTAGCAATTGAACTGTGCAGAGGAGTATGCACCATGTAGAGGCATTCATTTGTCAGCACAGTCAAAAATCTTATTTTATGTTTTCTCTGTTAAAGTTGAATTTAGTTTCATTATCATATTACTTTATTATAATGTTAGCAATTTTAACTCACTATAAATGTCTTATACATTGAGTATTCAGAAGGTTAGTGTGAAATATATTTAAATACTTTTCTGCTTTTAGCCTACAAGTCTATCATAGCCTGTGAAATGAGTATCTTGATCTAAGAATATATCTAGATATTGGGCATTAACATAATCACATGTACTTTTTCTTTTTATTCTTTTCCTAGATTTTAAAAGTGTATTTATTTATTTATTTATTTATTTATTTACTTATTCACATTAAAACCCATTAGCCCCACCACTCCTCCCAGTACCCTCCCATGCAAGTGTCCCCATCATCCCACCTTCCCCTTCTCTTTTGAGAAGGGAAAGCTTAAGCAGTTATGTCATTAATGATTATTTTTTAAAAACAAGGATGTGCAAACACAATGTGGACCCTTATAATTGGTCTGCAGGCTATAGGTAATGATCCCTAGGTCCCTGTGATAATTGTAAGGTCTAATTTATGGAGTTTAACATGTTCCTAATAAAAGTATTTTCTTTTTGTTTTCTGAAGCCTTGGATAGCTATTGGAATAACAGAGAACAGAAAATGTATACATCTTCATTTGGCCCAACAATGTAGCCTGATAGTTTTTGAGACAAATCATTTATTACACTTAGAAGCTGCTTCAAATATTATTCTCAGTATCACATTTCAGGACGCGTTCAGGAAAAACATTGCGTCACCTTATTCTTTGGACTCACAAAGGTTCTTCCAAAATCAGTGATCTTCAGATGCAAGTGTTTTAATTTTCTGCTTTCCCATTAAAAGTGTAACCAGTCATAACAGTATACTGTCACTACTGCCTAAGAAGTACCACAAGTGTGAACAATCCTTTAAGAATATTGTCTAGATCCCCTGTGAAAGCTACATGTAATGTAAAAAAAATATTTTTAATGAGAAGATTTAGTCTTTTCCACTTTTATAACATCATTTTTTTGGGACCATACCATTTGAGAGCTATTTAATATTGTGCTTCCAATATATTATCTAGAAAAGTCAAATAACCAATTTAGTCAAATACATTTTGCTAGAAAAGCATTTGATTAGAATCTTCAATCTTCTTCACTGTGTACTAGGAGCATCATCTTATTTTTTCCATGCTAAAATTTGAGGAAAAATGATTAGGAAAGAAATTTCATTACTGTGTCTCATGTAGTTCCAATGAGGGGAAATTTCACTATTGGACTACTATACTAAGTCTATAGTTTTCTGGGGTTTTGTTTGTTTGTTTGTTTATATTCTGAACTCAACAGCAATATTGATAGCTTTTTGGTACTCTTCAAGCTTACCATGCAGGATTAGAGAGCTAGGTTGTAATTTCAGTCACAAAGCGCAAGTACCATGAGAAGAGAGTGAATGGATCTTGTGGTCCCTGAAGGGTGACAGCTTTGTGAAAACACTACTGGTGACACTGTGGAGCAGTTTACGTCATTGAGCTGCCTTCTTTTCTAGTTATTAATTCCTATCCTTCACTTATTTTAAATGGTCAGTAAGGTCTCTCCCCCAAATTAGTATGATATATCACGCAGAATAAACTAAACTAACTAAATTATTTCTTTAGCAACAGTGAGTTATCTCTAAATTATATAAAAAAATATCATGCAGGCATGTAATGCTTCCTATGGATGATTTAGATGCTAACTTTTTATAATGCCAACTAAGCACTCTGGAGAGATTCGGTGATTCTTTTCTAGCAAGTTTACTTTTGGTTCAATGACTCAATGTTTGTTACTTTTTATGTTAACCCAAATAAAATCTATGGTATGTTGTATTAATAAAAACCAAGTCTTCTCTTATAGAAAACATGTCAACGACTGGTGAAATGTTAACTTAAAACTGTTCTCGGTGCTCTCTTGAAAACAAGCAGCTTTCCTGACTTTTGCTATAGTTTTGATAAGCGGACATTGGAGCAACCATTCACACAACATTGTCTTAAACAGTTATACGTTTGCATGGCTTACAGGGTGACGCACTCTATTCGGCATAGTACCCTTACCATTTCCAAGCACTTTCACATGTATTTGTCACCTCTTTCCCATGCTGAGTCATAAGAACTGTGTCAAACCACTATAAAATTGGCACGTGGCTATCATCATCCCTGTCCATGCCTTTGCGTGTGTTTATAGATGTTCAAGTGTGCCCGTAGGCACAAGCACATGTGGCAGTTAGAAATCAACAACAGATGCTGTGCTCAGTCTCTCAACCTTATTTTATATTGTTATCGTATGAGGCAGGGCTTTTCACTAATGACAGACCTTACCAACTGGCTAGGCAGACGAGGATCCTCTCATTCCTAGCAATTTCTTCAAGACTGGAGAAGGAAGCACACTCTCCTGCACCAGGCACACTCTGGTCCTCATGACTGAGTAACAACTCTTTCACTGATTGAGCCATCTTCCCAGACAGACCATGATGTCCCTACATTTTGAAGGTAGAGTTAACATTTTATGGGTTGCTAAGGGAATTTCATATTGTTTATGGTTTAGCACTGAAAATGGGTCTGGCACTGTATTCCTTTGTGTATTCATCTTCCTCTCAATGCAGTTGGAGTTGGCTAAAATTTGACCTGACGGAAATCACAGCATGCTTGGTCACTTATGTCACATTATGTCCTGAAATCATGGATTTAGATGGATGCCCTGTATTCTAACAGTGGAATCCTTCATCCATTTTAACAGAATGTTGTGTAAAGGCCTTATCTCCTGCTAACTACTTGCTTCCATGAGAATCCCAATGGCATCTCCTCACTCTCGCTGGCAATAATATTGTTATGCTGACATGTCTAAAACACACCAAAAATAATTTCTCCACTCCCTGCTGATTCAGTGTAAAAGTTGGATGCAACCTGAGATTGTAAACTGAACTCAATCATAGATACCTTTCCCAGAGGTGAGGAAAATCCTTACCATGTTTCAGCACTCCTATAAAGTGCATCTTTCACACTGAATATTTTAAGCCACCCCAGTGAAAAGAGACTAAATAGATCATTGGAAAAGACACCCCTTTAGACAATATGTCTTATAAAATATTATTTCCACACATTAAAGATGCAGGTCGAACTATAGAAACTATACAATTTTTTTCTATTAGCCCCTCTCCCCTTTGATATTCCCCAGAAACAGCCTGACTCATCCATTCTCCTTTCTTTAACCTTTTATACCATTGTTTTCACTGCTTCTCTTTGGGCTTCATTTGTCCTTTTATGAATTGCTCTGCTTCCTTTTACATTCATAAGCTGAATGAAAGACAATCGAAGTCATTTTACATTGTACTGTAACATTCACTTGAGACTGAATGGAAAGTCTGAGAGTTTCCCGGATTATTGTATCCACTGCTACTTGAAGAATCATAAAGAGCAGGAGTAGCCTGAAAGTAAGGACCCTAGGGTTGATATATAACAATTGTTCAATAGACATGTGTCATGTGCACTCTAGAAGAGGACTTTCTCAAAACTTGATCTCCATTAAAACTGAACATGATACTTTTCTTTTCTTTCCTTTTCTTTTCTTTCTTCCTTCCTTTCTTTCTTTCTTTCTTTTTTTTTTCTATTTTTGGTGGCACTTACATGACTGAGACTTTCATCATTATGTAGTAAGGTCAATTAACTCAGCTTCTGTCATTTACAGATTTACAGAATAAACCACAAGTGATTTGTGGTAGGCGTGCATTCCTAATAGGTTTCTTTATTTTGTGATAACTAGGCATCAGATTGTTAAACAATCTCTATCATTTTTTGGTCTTTAGGAGTATTGAATAACAATATGAATATTATGTTGTAATGTAATTGACAAAAATGTATATATTCAGTATGTATGTTTTTTCTATAAAAGTATGAGTTACATATTAGCTATGGTAATCATGTCCATTACTGTGTGTTTACCAATAAATGTTGGCTCAAGATATAGCATTTATGTTTTAGATAGTACTTGTAAGTAATTTACTCTATTTCTCTCTTCATGATGATTTCAGCATAGCAATGTAGTAATACCTATTAAAGTCTTTTTTTAAGCGGTGAAGATGAGAAATAAAAGGCAGTATTATTTTTACTCTTTGACCTATTATTCAATTATAGTTAAACATACATAATGCAACTATGAAAGAAAAATATTTATATTTTACAAAATTCCATAGAAAGAAAAATATTTGTTTATATTTTACAAAGTTTTGACATCTTCTATCACATATGCCTTGATAATTAACTATATTATTAGTGTCCTTCCTCTTCATAGTGTCTCTCAACCCAAAACTCTGGCAAAATAATTTTGCACACCATTTCACCAGTTATTCAGAATCAAATAGTATTAGGCTTGGAATCTATAAAAAGCATGTCAAGAAACAATACATCCCACATCATTTTATGTCTATTAAATGATACATAAAAGGTGATAGATAATATTGACCTAAATGTTTGGGAGATGAAACTCAATCTCAAGGGTAATTTGATTCTATGGTTCAGGGTCACTTTACTGTCAAGGGCAGTTTAGAAAGTGGTCATCCTCATTTTAACTCATTAAAACAAGCCTTGTCATTGATCTACCCCAGGTTAAATTTCTGTTCCTTTAGGACATCAAGACTGATTTTCATATATATATATATATGCCTCTCATTGCAGCTGCCATCTTCCAGAACTTCATAGTGAAAATTTCCTAGTTCACGAACCAAAATGAGGTATCATTCTACATTTATATCTGGATGTGATATTCCTAGATCATATTTCCAGGAGATTCTGGAATATCACGATAGAGCAGCTGTTATTTTTTTCATCTGCATATGGTAACTGAATACAGCATCATTATGGGTATCAATCTGTAGATAAATTTTGTTAAAGATATTTTGAAATTGTGAAGTTCAAAAATAGATTTAATAGGCAAGATGTATGAGAAAAACTACATAAAGACTGTTAACCTCATTTTTTGGGGACAAATTTTTGCATAGTAAGCCATTCCAAAACTTACCAGCACCACACAACAACCATAGATGTCTTCTAAGACTAGTTATTTTGGACTGTTACTTTTTATCACTACAATGGAGTAACTAGACAAACCGTTTAAAGGAAGAAAGGTTTACTTTGGTTCAAAGCTTAAGAATAATTTCCTACATGTTGACAGAGGGACAGTGATGGGTGGAAACTTGTGTTGAGACCTATTAGCCTTCAAAAACAAAAAAAAATAAAAGGTTTAGGCCAGAATAGAGACAGGCTATAGCTTTAACCACCTATCCATAAGTGACCCACTCATGCCAACTATTCATCAACAGCACCTGGCTACTGTGTATTCAAACTCATGTATCTACGTGCTGGCATTAAATATTTAAACATGACATTTGAAGAACTGGACTCAGATAAATAATTACTCTGCTAGTCTAGCCTATGGTAACTCAGGTAGGTCTAATCAACTCAGACTGAATGATGCCAGTTGACTTTATTTATAGGTCTTGGCTTTGAATAGAGTAGAGAGATATCTGTATCTGTGGGATATCACTTCCCATTACATGTATCACTCTCATAGAGGCTGAAATGCACATTTGCAGAATGAAAGTTTTATTACATAACAGAGGCCACAGCTCTACCAAAGACTTAAAAGGGAATAGAAATCACCTCTTCTGGGGAGGGAAAGGAAAAAACCCACAAAATCACCACTACTACATCAGTCACTCAGAATACTGCATTTCTGTGCACACTGGTTAACAGTTGTGATATGAAGAAACTTGACTCAGAAAATTAATGAGTGATGTTATAGAAACAGTGGAACTTCATCATAACAATTAAACTTTCTAAACAGTATGGTTTCATTTTTGATCTTTTCATTTAATACTTAGTTTTGATGTATCAAAACGTGAATGAATTCATTATTTTCCCAAGAAGAATAACTACAGCATTTCTAATTTAAGCTTGATTTCAGAATTTAATAACAAAACATATAATATACGTACTGCTTAGTCAGGCCCCTTTCAAGGTATTGAGTGAAGATGAAACTTGTAAATAACTCTGAGTTGAATTTTATGTAGATAGTTTTATTGTCACCCAGATTATTGTAACAATATTATACAAACAATACAGTTATACATTTCAAGGCTTACTATACTTCTTTGATGAATTATCTGGATTATATTCATACTTAAACATAGAAATAATGTCTAGACTTTATATTACCATGCTTTTACAAACTACTCCAAATATTTGATATAATTAGCGCAGAGACATACTCAAGTATTTTTTTAAATTGTCATATAATTTTTACCTGGCTTTCACAACAGAAAAAAAAAACCCTTAAGGTCCAACATTTCTTACTCTTTCTTGTTTTAAGTTTAAAATTTTTATGCTTGTTCTCCCTTCATTTTCCCTCATGAGGTTTCTAACTTCTTAAATACTTAAATCTATTGATGAATTATTTGGTGACTAGAAAACGAGAAGGGGGGTGGTGATTACAAAAGAGTCAGAATCCAGTGACTTTGAACATGTTTTAAATTGGATATTGTTTATATTTCTTTTTTATTGGATAATTATATTTACATTTCAAATGTTATCCCCCTTCCCACAAGAAACCATCCACCCCTTCCTGCCTCCCCACCCTGACATTGCTCTATACTGGGAGGGGCGAGGAGGTGGTTCCAGCCTTGGCAGGACCAAAGGTTTTTCCTAATTTTGGTGCCCCAACAAGGACATCCTCTGCTACATATGCAGTTGGAGCCAAGGGTTTGTCCATGTGTTCTCTTTGGATGGTGGTTTAGTCTGTAGGAGATCTGGTTGGTTAGTATTGTTGTTCTTATGGGGTTGAAACCCTTCCAGCTCCTTCAATCCTTTGTCAAACTCCTACAATGGGAACCTTGTTCTCAGTTCAATGATTGGCTGTGATCATCAACCTTTGTATTTGTCAAGCTCTGGCAGAGCCTCTCAGGAGACAGCTATATCAGGCTCCTATCTTGGCATCAGCAATATTGTCTGGGTTTGGTGGCTTTATATGGGCTGGATCCCTAGGTAGGGCAACTCTGAATGGACATTCCTTCAGTCTCTGTCCCAAACCTTTTCTCCATATTTCCTTCTATGAATATTTTTCTCTTTTAAGAAGCATTTGTCCTTCTTGAGCTTCATGTGATCTGTGGATAGTATCTTCCATAATCCGAGTTTTTGGGCTAATATCCACTTATCAGGGAGTGCATAGCATGTGTATTTCTTTGTATCCTCACTCAGGATAATATTTTCTAGCTCCATCCATCTGCCTACGAATTTCATGAAGTCCTTGTTTTTGATAGCTGAGTAATACTCCATTGTGTACATGTACAGCATATTCTGTATCCATTCCTCTATTGATGGACATTTAGTTTCTTTCCAGCTTCGGGCTATTATAAATAAGGCTGCTATGAACATAGTGGAGGATGTAGCCTTTTTTATATGTTGGAGCATCTTTTTGGTATGTATATGTCCTGAAGTGGTATACTTGGGTCCTCAGGTACTACTATGTTAAATTTTCTGAGGAACCTCCATACTTCCAGAGTGGTTGTACCAGCTTGCAATCCCACCAACAATGAAGTAGTGCTCTTTCTCCACATCTTCGCCACCATCTGTTGTCACCTGTGTTTTTTTTTTTTTTATCTTAGCCATTCTGACTAGTGTGAGGTGAAATCTCAGGGTTGTTTTGATTTGCTTGTCGACTAAGGATGTTGAGCATTTCTTTAGGTACTTCTCAGCCATTAGATATTTTTCCACTGAGAATTCTTTGTTTAGTTCTGTTGCCGATTTTAATAGGATTATTTGACTCTCTGGAGTATTATGTCTTGATTTTTTTGTAAATATTGGATATTAGTTCTCTATCAGTTGTAGAATTGGTAAAGATCTTTTCCCAAACTGCTGGTTGTCATTTTGGTGTAATAACAGTGTCTGTTGCTTTATAGAAGCTTTGTAATTTTATGAGGACCCATTTGTCAATTCTTGATGTTAGAGTATAAGCCATTGGTGTTCTCTTCAGGAAATTTTCCCCAGTGCCCCTGTGTTAGAGGCTCTTTCTCACTTTTTCTTCTATTAGTTTGATTGTATCTAGTTTTCTGTGTAGGTCCTTAATCCACTTGGACATGAGCTTTGTACAGGGCAATAAGAATGTATATATTTGCCGCCTTCTACATACTGACCTCCAGTTGAAATAGCACCATTTGTTGAAAATGATATCTTTTACTTATTGATTTTTTTAGCTCCTTTGTCAAAGGTCAAGTGATCATAGGTGTGTGTGTCATTTCTGGGACTTCAATTCTATAACATTGATCTAGTGTCTGTCTCTGTACCAATATCATACAGTTTTTTTTTTTTAAATCATTATTGCTCTGAAATACTGCTTGAGGTCAGGGATGGTGATTCCACCAGAAGTTCTTTTATTGTTGAGGATAGCTTTTGTTATCCTGTTTTTTGTTTGTTTGTTTGTTTGTTTGTTTGTTAGTTTTGTTTTGTTTTTGTTATTCCAAATGAATTTGTAAATTGTTCTTTTAAACTCTATGAAGAATTGGAAATTTGATGGGGATTGCATTGAATCTGCAGATTGATTTTGGCAAAATGGCCATTTTTACTGTATTAATTCTGCCAATCCATGAGCATGGGAGGTCTTTTCAATTTCTGAGATCTCACTTAATTTTTTTCTTCAGAGACTTGAAGTTCTTATCATACAGATCTTTCGCTTCCTTGGTTAGAATCACTCCAAGATATTTCATACTGTTTGTGACTATTGTAAAGGGTATAGATTCCTTAATTTCTTTCTCAGCCTGTTCATGCTTTGTGTAGAGGAAGGCTACTGATTTGTTTGAGTTAATTTTATATCCAGCCATTTTGCTGAAGTTGTTTATCAGTCTTAGGAGTTCCTGGTGGAACTTTGGGGTCACTAAGTATATGATCATATTGTCTGCCTACAATTCTATGTGTCTAATGAAAATGAAAGCGCTTTGTTTGTTTTTACGGATACTAATATTTTACTTACACTATCAAGACAGATTATTTTCTCTGTTTTCATAGAATTCTTGTGCTTTCCTTATTTGTAATTTGGTTATGTTTTCTTTTATTAATTATTTATTTATTCACTTTACTTCCAAATGGCAGCCCTCCTTACCTCCTTTTGTCTAAAACCTCTCCACCCAATCCTGTTCTTACAAAACCCTCCCACCATTACCTACTACTGGTGTCCTCTGAGAAGGAGAAGTCCCTTTTGGGTACCAACCCATCCTGGCCCATCAGTTGCAGCAGGACTAAGAGCATGCTCTTCCTCTAGGGCCCTACATGATGGTCCAAGTATGGGAAGGGAATCTAAAGGCAGGGAACAAACTATGGTGTGTGTGTGTGTGAGTGTGTGTGTGTGTGTGTGTGTGTGTGTGTGTGCGCGCGCGCGCACGTGCGCATATGTGTGTGTGTTTAGTGATCCAACTTTATTAGGAGGCAAGATAACAAATACCCTTACTCATTGTGTTTTCTCATTGTCCCTCCAGGAAAATATTTTGAATGAAGGTTTTATACAGTGAAGTTGGTACATCCTATGCTGTGTTATACAGGATATTTGATTTAATATTTCTGTTGATCAGAAAGGGTTTGGTCAGACTCTTCAATCTATTTTGTTATTTGTCCTAGTTGAAATTAGAACATTTTAATCTGTACTGTAGTTCCTGCTGCTCTTGCCTTATGTGCCCTCTCCATTGATTGCCATGATGATGATATTGGGATTGGGGTATTCATGAATCATTAAATCATCTGTGATCCTTACACAGTAAATTACTAACAGCTGAGAATACACATATTATTGTTCGACGCTGTTTAGAATACCGTATAAAAGTGAATATTTGGAGGTGAAGTGCTAACTCAGAGGTAAGAGTAATTGTGGCTTTTTCTGAGGACCATGGCTCGGATTTCAACACACATATAACAGTTCAGAGCTATCAGTAACTCAATGATGTCTGTCCTCAGCACACATGAGGCAGGCACATGGTACACATACAAACACTCAGATAAATACTCACACATCTATATTAAAATATATAAATAAAAATAAGGAGAATATAAAATGGGAGAATAAGGAATGATTATAAGAATTAATTGAAGAACAAAATAAATGTGTACACTGGATTCTGATAATTATTGAGTAGACATTATTTCCCAAAGCAAAAGTGATCAATCCTTCTGACACATATGACAACACATCTCAGGTCTGGAGAAGTCACAATAGTGGCAGCATCTCCAGCAACACAAGCAGGGCATACAAGACGTCCCAATTCAAGGTATGCATTTATTTCCTTAGTTTGACGTTCCCGCCTTTTCCTCTTTCTTCTTTTGGTTCAATCTTACATTTATCTCAATTATACTCAAATCCTTCCTTGCATGAAATATCAAAAGTAATGTGCTTACCATTCTCATAGGACATAATCTATATAAAATAGATGCATTATGGATATTCTAAAATTTTCTGATTGCTTAATGTGGAAATGAAATGATTTGGCCATGGTATAAGAAAGAAAAGCTTTCTTATAGTTTCTTTTCTGAACCCAGTTTGTAGAGTGCATTATATTTGGGCATATAAAAATCCAAAAGGCATTTTTTGTTAGTAAATGTTTAGTCTTCCATTTAGAAAAAACATGTGTTTTTAATCAGGCAGGAATTCAATAGTATTTTTACAGCCTAGGAGCAGTTTCCAATATTATCAGGAAGTCAGTTAATCATTAACAAGAATTTTTCTGTATATGGGAGACTTGGAAATAGCCATTGTTGAAGTGATGTGGATATCCAGAAACTTTCTATCACAATTATATATTCATGCATTCTGAATCTTTCCATACTTTCGATGTTTCTTCCTGTGCTTTATCTCAACTGCTTATAAATATTTAATTGTGACAATAATCGGATTGAATTGAGTTTTCCCTGTCTCTGTCTTTTTAACTGTAACTATTGTATGGAAAAACAGATTTCTAATGGAGCATGGTGGAATAACAGGCAGTTAGTCACTCACTGGCAATGCAGCTTGAGTGAAGCCAGCTATACATAGTGAGATCCAGGAAAGCAAGATAGACAATAAAATGAGAGAAAGGAGAGAGATGGAGAGGGACAAAAACAGACACAGACACAGAAAGAGACACAGAGAGTGGTAATTTATGTAATAAAGGACAAGAGAATAAGGCTTCACATTATCAGTATCTATCAGATTTAAGCATATGGGAACAAAACACCACACTTTACTCCTCCATAAACAGAAGCTATGGTAGTGTAATGTGAAGCAGTCTCGTTTCCAAGTTGCATTTCTATGAACAGAAAAATTTTGCAGAAAAAGAAAAAGAGAAAAGAACCTTAAATTTTGCAGGTATGTTTATACTGCTTCCTTGAGTTTATAATTATCTGTAAACAAGTGAATGAAGGATAAACACGTAAATGAATGGGTTTTTTTCAATTGTCAAATGCTTGTCGAAAACACAGGGGGAAAAAGTGCTAAGTTCTAGCCCAGAATGTTTAAATGCAATTTCATTTAAAGACTTCCTCAGTCATCATTCTCTGAAGCCAGGTTCAAAAGGGCAAAGTCTCTTTTTTTTTTTTGAAGGAATTTTTTAATTATTGAATATGCCCTTTCAAGCCGGTGAAAAGCAATCACCTTCTCCACTCATCGGATAATTGTGTTCAATGTCTACAGAGGACATAAAGCTTCAGTGGTTCGCACTGATACATAGACGGGTTTTTCTGCTGTTGAATAATGTTCTTATTTTGGATGTGTCAAGGCCAAAATAGCATGCTTAATTTAAACATATAGCAAGGCAACAGTTTGTTTTCATTTTAAATGAGAGTTCCCAAATTGAAGACCTTCTCTATAATAAAACTGTTAAAACAAATTGACAGTCAATATTACTAAAGTTTAACTTGATTAAGCCTGCTCTTAGCAACTGCACTGCTGCATTATGTATGACCCTCGGTTACACAATGAAATAAAAAGGACTGGAGTATTCACTTGAGTGGTACTCAGTTTCAGGTTAAATGTTACAAAATATTGGTGTTATTTAGAGACTATATATTTTTCTTATATTATGCATCATTGTTTTTATTATAGTAAAACCAGAATAAGTATAAATATAATTGTATGAATATAAAGGGTTATGGTATTATTAGTGATTTAAGATCTTTCATATTAGGAATAGTTAATAGTATTATTTGGCATATGGATATGTAGTTTTTTTTAATATGCAGAATAATCCTCTTTGTTTCTTTGCTTAATTGCTAATTTTCCTTTTTTTTCAAAATAAGTTTAAAATACATATCTGTTACTTCCATGGTAAGTCACTACAAATTTCTTACTGCTCTCAAACTATTGACAATTCTCCAGAACCATCCATAACTGCTAGAATAACAGGTATGTCCCACTATAAATAAAAGCACCATGAATAACTTTAAAAGGTTCAAATAAAGAGTATGATTGTCTACTACTTCATTTGGATAACTTTAACTTTTGAAATGACTAGCCTATAAACCAAGTGTTATAGTTTATTAGTATTGATTTATGCAGACATAATAAATAAAAATAAAAATATTCATAAGGTGCAACAGTGAAGTCTCATATGATAGTAACATTCTTCATGAAAACCACTGTATTAGTCATAGTGAACTAACCAGACAACACTTGACAGCATTTAATTACTGATTATTTTCAAATGTATGACTTTTATATTTTATGAAGCATAATATTTATCTAAATTGAGAAATTTCTCTGTATTAAGAACATGATTTTAAGTTACAAAAGTCTTTTATACCGATGTAGATATATTCTAACTTTGATCCATGATTCTAACTGACATGTGAAATCAATTTATAGGCTGTAGTCAGGTTGTAAATAAAATGTCATCTTCTTCAATAAAATAGTCAAAGAACACTAGAAGCATAAAACCATATGCTTCTTAAAATATGTTGAAGGTAGTTAGCTTTATTATTATATTATTTTTCCCACATAGTAAGGAAAACATATTTCTTTTCTTTTTTAATTCATTTTACATCCTGATCACTGTTCCCCATCCCAGATACCCCTCCCAGGATCCCTACTCCTGTCTCCGTTTCTCCTCTGATAGGGTGGAGGTTCTCCTGAGTATCCCCCACCCTGGCATATCAAGTGCAGAGGTAGGCATATCTGCTCTCACTGAGGCCATACAAGGCAGCCCAAGCATAAGAAAATATCCTAAGACAGGCAGCGGCATTTGGAATAGCCCCCCACTCCAGTTGTTCAAGACCAAAAAGAAAACCGAGCTGCATATCTGCTAGATATGTGCAGGGAGCCTAGGTCCAGCCTGTGAAAGCTCTTTGTTTGGTGGTTCAGCCTCTGAGAGCCACAGAAGTCAAGGTGAGTTGTTTCTATTGGTCTTTCTTTGGAGTCCTATCCCCCTTCTCATCCCTCAATCCTTCCCCCAACTCTTTCATAAGAGTCATAAAGCTCCATCTACTCTTTGACTGTGGGTCCTCCATCTGTTTTCATTAACTGCTAGATTAAGCTTCTCAGTGGAGAGGCTTCCTAGACTCCTGTCTGCCAGCATAATATTACCATATATTGCGTCAGGATTGATGCTCGTCTATGGGATAGGTCTAAAGTTGGGCCAGTAGTTGGTTGGTCATTCCCTCAGTCTCAGCTCCATCATTGTCCCTACATTTCTCATAGATGGGATATATTTTAGATTGAAAGTTTTGTGGGTTTGTGTCCCTATCTGTACAGTAGAATTTCTCCCTGGCTAGAGGAGGTAGTCTTTTAGATTCCCTTATCCCTAATGATATGAGTCCCAGCTTAGGTTGCCCCTCCCCATCGATTCTTGGGTGCCTCTCCTATCCCTGGTCTCTAGCACAACTTCCAGATGCTGCCTCTGACAAGCCAGTTGCATATTTCCATTCATTCTCATGGTCATCTGGTCATCTCTCCTGTCCCTCCCTACACTTGATCTTGACATCTCCATTCTCCTTCCCATCCCTTCTACTACCCAGTTCCCTCCGGTGCCTTCTGTGACTGCTTTACTCTCCCTTCTAAGTGAGATTCAAGCATCCTAGCTTGGAACTTCCTTCTTGTTTACCTTCTTTGGATCTGTGGAAGGTAGCATGGGTATCTATATTTTGTGGCTAATATCCACATATAAGTGAGTACAGACCACACATGCACTTTTGAGACTGGGTTACCTCACCTAGAATGATATTCTCAAGTTCCATCCATTTGGCTGCAAAAATCATGATGTCTTCATTTTAATAGCTGAATAGTATTCCACTGTGTAGACGTACCACATTTTCTTTATCTATTTTCTAGTTGAGGGAATCTAGATTGTTCCCAGTTTCTGGCTACTGCAAATAAAGTTGCTATAAACATAGTTTAGCAAGTGTCCTTGTGATATAGTGGGGCATTTTGGGGGTATATGCTCAGGAGTGGAATAGCTGGGTCATGAGGCAGAACTATTCCTAATTTTTTGAGAAACCTCAAACTGATTTCCAAAGTGGTTGTAAAATCAAGATATATTTTCTAACATGGACAAATGTGTAAGATGTTTATCTTATTTATACTTCATTTTGCTTCAAACTATTGATCATGAAGAGAAGCATATATTCATGCCTTTTTGGTGTCCTAGCTTTAACTGTAATTTTTTTTATTGACCAAAGAATTTCTTCCTTAATTTTGTTGCTACTTTTAATGAATAGATACACTTTTAACAAAAAGCTAAAGGAGCAAATGCTTGATATTAACATTAGTACTGTCTTTTTCTCTTATTCTTAGTTTTTGTTAGGGCATCTGTGCTTTTCCTAGTACAGCCAGATAGTGCAATGAATTAAACAAGGTATAGTAGGAGTCTAGTGGTTTGGTTTAAAAGCATTTTCCAATTGGCCACCAAGATACACATGAAAGCAAAAGCTTTCTGCAAATCTCTATTTATAAATATTCTGCATACTTGACTTGAGAGTGATACACTCTAGAGTGAGATTAGTGGGTATTACTAGGAGGGTACCATAGATTAATTGTAACGTATTCTTCTAGATACGTATCTATGTTCTTAATAGTGAACATTTTCAATTTAGAGAACTGAAGTTAAAGTAAAATGTGAGTAAAGATTTCAAATTGCTAATTATATTAGTCTAATTTTTTGTTTTGTTTTTGTTTTCTTAGACAAGGACTTATATATTCTCCACCAGCATTGATCTATGTAGCTGAGACTGACATTAACATTGGAATCTTGTTGCCGAAGCTTCTCAAGTTCAGAGGTATGATGGACTCAAAGTTTGGCTGTCTACTTTGGAATATATGCACAAGATGGCCAAACAATCTATGCCAAACAAAAGTGCTTTCTCTTGGGGACATAGTGAATGGATAGTAGTAGTATATGGAAGAATCAAGGTGTATGCATAGTGCTTTTTTATTAGATCTCTATATGTCATGAATGTTAAGATGTGCTCAGACATGAATGGGGGAAGTTGTCATTTAGACCAGAACAGGAGCAGAGAGTGGGGTAGCAGGAGTTGGAGGGACGTAAGAGAGAAGAGATGTGAGAAGAAACATAATGCACAATATATACATATAAATAGCAAAATACTCATTTAAAATTTTTTTAAAAGTTACGAATTTTTAAATCTATATCCTACTTTCCCCAGGAGCTCTATAACACTGGAGGTGAGACTTCCAAGTGAATGTATAAACTGATTGTGGCCAATTATTAGATGATTATACAGTTACAACCAGGACCATAAAACTATATATGTTCTGGCCTTTTGTATTATCTTCTACTTTTAGAGGCTACACTGTTTATATGTGCATTCCCTAAGCATCAGTTTTACAGTAATAATGGAGCACACACAAGGAGCATTAGACTGCGGTGTTATTGAACCTAATGACAGTAGATTCCTTATGAGCACCCTTGAAAACTTTTATTCTTCTTCATAGGTCAAAGATGCTTGGCTTTGCATATGCCATTTTGTCAGCATTCTCATCATATATGTAGATAAATTGATAACCCACTTAGAAACGACCAAATTGAGTGCCAGCTGTTAAGAGGAAGGTCCATTTCAAGGACAAAGTTTATAGAGTGTGAGTTGGATTTTCATTGTAGCCGCCAAATTGAGAATCATCTCTAGTAGTCCCATAGGATAGTGCTTTTCTCTCTAAAATCATGTTCTTAATTTTTATAGGCTTTGACCACAAAAGTGTTCTGAATGACATATTTTTTAATGACATTGACACTGATGGAAGTCAAGCTAAAAGAACAAGTAACAGACACTCATCGAAACTCAGTGAATTGATATTTTTACTATCAAACAAGATAGTAGTAGTAGCATAATATAAAGTTATCATCTGATTTTGGTTCATCTTTCCAAAAGACTTATGCATCCCACTAAATTTTGTTTATTTTTGTCATGCACATTATCCTAACTTCCAAAATCGAGATGTTATAAAGTTTAAATATTTTTATAAACAACCAATGTAACAAGATATATACTTACAATCCCAATCTACAAACATTGTTTTAGGAGTGAATTTTGTTCAAACATTTAATATGTGTGTGTGTGTGTCTGTGTGTGTGTCTCTGTGTGTGTGTGTGTTACATAATAAGTTTTTAATAAGTGCATATAAACTATTGATAATTAACTAAATAACAACAAAAATGTTATCAAAGAGTAACCCAGTTCTTGGTGCTTCTTCTTTAATCTCTTGAATAAACAAACTTTACTGATGAATTAGATGAAGCCACTATTAGCATTTCATGGTGTCTTTTTTCTCAAGCCCTTACCTCTATGAACAACACAAAAGTAACATACACATGGTCAAATAACAACAAATGTCGCTAATGAGATCATTGTTTACTTGTGGAAAAACATTTCTGCTTATGACAAATGCAAGGAACTAAACATTATTTGGATCCAACCTTGTAGAATACTGTGCCTTACACTGTTCTAAAACCCTTTATTTCTTTATATTTTAATTACTGTATCAGCTGATATTTTCATGTTCTTCATATTTAAATCATAGCAATATCATATGCTTGTATAGTAAGATTGTGGCAAGGAAGCTTTTTGCAAATATGTGTGACAGATATGTATATGTTGATTTGAGTGTATACATGTGTACTTTTAGATATACTTGCATATAGGCATATGGAGGCCAGAGGTTGACTATCTTATTTTTTTATTATATAATTTTATTGGACAGTTTATGTATTTACATTTCAAATGATATCCCCTTTTCTGGTTGTCCCCTCTCCCATCTCCCCTCCCCTTGATTCTATGAGGATACACCCTTTCCCACTCATCCATTCCCACCTCAAAACCCTGGCATTCCGCTATACTAGGGAGACAAGTCTTCCAAGGATCAAGGGCTTCTCCTTCTAATGATTCAAGACAATGCAATTCTCAGCTACATATGCAGCTGGAGCCATGGGTTCCCCATATGTACTCTTTGGTCACTGTTTTAGTTCCTGGAGCTCTGGAGGGTCTGGTTGGTTGATATTGTTGTTCTTCCTATGGGGTTGCAAACCCCTTCATCTCCTTCAGTCCTTTCTCTAACTCCTCTATTGGAGTTCGCATGCTTAGTCTGATAGTTAACAGCAAGCATTTGACAAAATTCAATACCCCTTCATGATAAAAGTCTTGGAAAAATCAGGAACTCAAGGCTCATACCTAAACATAGAAAAGCAATATACAGCAAACCAGTAGCCAACATCAAGCTAAATGGAGAGAAACTTGAAGCAATGCCACTAAGATCCAGGACTAGACAAGGATGCCTACTCTATCATCAATAGAGTAATGGAAGTACTAAACAGAACAATTAGAAAATGAAAAGAGGTCAAATGAATACGAATTTGAAAGGAAGAAGTCAAAATATCACTATTTGGAGATGATATGATAGTATACTTAAGTGACTCCAAAAGTTCCACCAGAGAACTACTAAGCCTGATAAACAACTTCAGCAAAGTGGCTGGGTATAAAGTTAACTCAAACAAACCATTAGCCTTCCTCTACTCAAGGGATAAAGAGGCTGAGAAAGAAATTAGGGAAATGACACTCTTCACAATACTCACAAATAACATAAAATACCTTGGTGTGACTCCAACCAAGCAAGTGAAAGATCCATATGACAACAACTTCAAGTCTCTAAAAAGAAAAATCAAAGAAGACCTCAGAAGATGGAAAGATCACCCATGCTCATGGATTGGCAGGATTAATATAGTATAAATGGCCATCTTGCCAAAAGCAATCTACAGACTATCTTTTTTATCACCTTTTTCATTATGTGTTGAGATTAAAATCTCTCATTTGATTTGGAATAATTTTTTCTAGTAAACTGGATGCTCAATTGTAGTAATCTTCCTGTCTATGTTACCCATGAGAGAGTTATACTACATGCCTTATTTTACATGGTAGGTGGAAAGGTAAACTATGGCTCTCAAACTTGCATGGTAAGTATTTAACAGCTGGGGGTTGGGAATTTAGCTCAGTGGTAGAGTGCTTGCCTAGCAAGTGTAAGGCCCTGGGTTCGGTCCCCAGCTCCGAAAGAAAAGAAAAAAAGTATTAAACAGCTGGCTCATCTGCTTGGCTTTTAAATTTTCTTTACATTAATTAATTCCAGTAGTAGTAGTAGTAGTAGTAGTAGTAGTAGTAGTAGTAGTAGTAGTGTGAATGTGTGCACATATGTGTGTATGTGTGTGCAAAAGTGTATGTGTTTGTGTGTGTCTGTGTAATATCTATGTATGTGTGCTTATGTGTGTATATATATGTACGTGTGTATGCATGTGCATGTGTGAGTATGTAAATATGCATACCTGACAGCCAGCTAATGGAGCTTGCAGACAATTCAAGGGAGGTGTCCTTTCCTTCTCCTTCTACCACATATGTTCCAGGAACTGAACTCAGACAGTTTGGCTTGGAGGCTAACACCTTCATCCAATAATCTGAAGATTCCCTGAAAGTTTTTCATTGCTAACACTTCAATAAAGTACCTAACTAAGGGGAAGTATGGTGCTAAAGGAGAAAAGTGGGTCATCTCGTTTGTTCACAGATTCATTTTGTTATTTACATTTAGGAGAAGAATCAGAAAAAATAAATGTAAGTTAAAATGCAAGTAATTGAGTGTCAAGCACTTTCAATTTTTTTTCCACTGGCTGAATTAAAGATGATGTCCTAAATAGGGCAAGAAATGTAGCTTTCCTCCCATGTAATGGAGGAAAAGAAGGAGAAGAAACAAGTGCTCAGGGAGCACCCGAAACACATAAGGGAATTCAGAGAAGCAAAAGTGAGAAACCTAAGGTGGGAGGTGTTCAGGATAGAAGACTGGGGTGCTCCAAGACTCATCATATCAAACGGAAGCATTCCTGCTGGCCTATTGCTACAAATCCCAGCAGGTGCATTAATGCAGGAAGAAGGCAGAGCCCACATTATTAATAACCTTAAAAAACAGATTTAAATTGATCTCCTTTAGGTTATCTGGCTGTTTTATATTCTGTTCTCTCCCCTGTGTTTAGTTTCACTGGGTTTTAATCAGATAACTGTAAAATGTTCCGAACTCAGGTTAGAATTTAGCACAAAAACACCAGAAGAGGAGACTTTTTTGAGTAGGGAAAGTCAAATAACTCACTGCAGTTAAGAAGATGAGGACTCCTGAAGGGCAGAGAGAAGCGGAGAGAAATCCATGCACTTGACACAGGAAAGGCTGAGTAGTCAAAAGAGCCAGTCAGAGGGAAGGTGCCGGGGATAAAAGACTGGGAGATTCCCTTAGGAATTGCACTTCGAAAATTGAGGGTTCAATACAAGTCTCTTTCATTAGTGTAAGTGTTTCTGCACAAATAACTTGTCGTTAAAATTTGCTTTAATCTTAGAAATTGGAGGGACAGAGACTTGCTAGGTCATAGTGCTTGTCACCCTACTGCAAAATGGAAACAATATTGCTCGCATAGGAGATTGCATGAATTAATGCAGAAGTGGAGAATATTGAACTATTTCTCCTGTAAAAAGCTTAAGCACTACAATGATTACTTAACATTTTTAATCCATTTGGCCACAGAGGCTGACGCTGAGCAATGTTTGAGTGCTTTAGGATAAGATAATGGCGCAGACAGATCCTGGTGCAAAGAGTCATGGAGAAGAGATCAACACTTGCTTGCTTCGTCCTTGATAATGGTCCTTAATCCTTTCTTTCCAGAACTCCAATTAAATGTAGCGGTAGGATGCTATCTCAAATCTTTGCCATGGATCACAATGAATGAGTTCTAATTATTAACCTATTAACTACACATTAAAATACTTCTTAAAAACAGACTATTCAAAATATTGGATGTTATAATTTTCCTTAATATGAAAAAAAGTGGTTAAGTTATGAGAAAGCGTGTCTGATTGATAGGCATACTCTTTGATCTCATGGGAGGGCAGCTTTTGTTTGGCATTTTACAAAGAGAAAATCAGGGCAAGGGTGTTAAGTCATTAACAACACACTACACATCTTCCAAAATGCATAAATATTATAAATGAGCAAAAATATGGCTTAGCTGAAGATCATTTCTGTTTTGAACTACACAAGAATGGTATTAGTCTCCCTGCTCAAATAAAACTGTAAAATCTCTTTTCTAATTTCAAATCACATTGGTTTCATGTAGCAATTCATCTACCTGGCAGTGAAAATATGACACTTTTTGATTACCTTTTGCCACTTTAAATATGTCACTTTGAATCACTTTTTGATCACTCATGTTCGACTGACAGGTTTTACTTTTTTTTTTCTTCATATGTCTCCAGGCTACTATTCTGTCTAGTGAGGCGCCCCTGCCGGTGATGTCAGTCAACGGGTGTTCCCGCAAGCATGGGAGATCAAAGAAAACAAGAAAAGGCTTAAGTTAGCAGTCAATTCAGAGCACATGTTTCTGGGAGAAGAAGCCTTCCATTCAGCTGTGAGATTCCTGGCTTCATGGAGATATGTGTAATATATGGGTAGAAACTTAACTATAACATCTGATATAATGATTGATGATTTATATACTACATTTTATCATGCTGGCTAAATTAAAGTTTCATGGTATTTCTGAAACTGAATCTTTACAAGGTGTCGTGATTTTTCTCAATATCTATTCTCACAGTCTATCAAAATATTTAAAAAAGTACAAATCTTCATTTACACATTCAGATAGTATTGTGTTTGGGCCACTGTCCTTTAAATATAAGCACAAAGGGACCACGAAAGCATCATTGACTTCCTGACAACTAAATAATATGAATCTGGAAGGCACAATTACTTGGAACGCATTTATGAGAGAAGAGTTCTAACACCCATGTTACCTCTTCATTAAATGGGTATAAATACAGGAAATTTCCAATCGAAAGAATTGATAATACCTGCTAAGATCAGGAAATAATTCTTCAAACTGAGAAACAGGTGCTTTGAGCAAAGTCTTGAGAATAGATTGAAGTGATCAAAATCAGCCAACTGCAGCTTCAGGATCCTGTCAAAGCACAGGTGTAGGCTGTGCTCAGCCTCTTAATCCTTTCGTCCTTACAGAGATAGCTTCCCCCGTGTTAAGTGTTCTAGATGTACTGAAATGTCTTTTAAGTGGCTCCTTTTGAGAGGTGGGACTTTAGTTTATTTTTTAAAATTTTATTGGATATATTGTAATTTACATTTCAAATGTTATTCCCTTTCCCAGTTTCCTGTCCATAAGCCCCCTATCCCCTCCCCCTCCTCTTCTACTATAAGGGTGTTCCCCCCACAACATTCCCCTACACTGGGGGTCCAAACCTGACAGGACCAAAGGGCTTCTTCCTTTGTTGCCCAACAATGCCAACCTCTGCTACATATGCAGCTGGAGCCCAGGGTCAGTCCATGTGTACTCTTTGGGTACTGGTTTAGTCCCTAGGAACTCTGGTTGTTTGGCATTGTTGTTTTTATGGGGTTGCAAGCCCCTTCAGCTCTTTCAATCCTTTCTCTAATTCATCCAACAGGGGTCCCAGTTCAATGGCTTGCTGCTAGCATTTGCCTCTGTATTTGACATGCTCTGGCTGTGTCTCTCTCAGGAGACATCTTTAATTTTCATCCCGCCTCCTTCTCTGCTAAGATTTGCATGTGCAAAGATGTTCACAATTATTTTCTGTTAGCGGGGGGATCACTTGTTTTCAGTGTATGGCATCGCTGATCTAGCCATATACATTTGTCATTTTGTCTTGGGAATTAACATGTAAAGGAAGCCACAGAAGGACTTGTAGGAGGAAACATTGGCTCTTCACCCTTATCTAAATCTCTGTAATCTTCTAAAAGGATGCATCAGAGCAAATATGACTTCACAAGCTTTGAGTACTGCTTTGTTAGAAATAACTGTCATCTGAGAGACTGCATCTAGAAGCTGATGGAAATAGATGCAGGGACCCGCAGCCCTCCCTCCCATACTAGGTGGAGGTCAGGGAATCTTGTAGAAGTCTCAGGAGGAGGTTTGAGAGAGCCAGAGGTATCCAGGACACCACAAGAATAACTAACTAACATTGGTTGATGGGGCATCACAGAGACTAAACCAACAACCAAAGAGCATGTATGGCCTGGACCTGGACCTACACATATTGAGTAGATGGGCAGCTTGGCCTGCATGCGGGTCCCCTCCTCACAATCGAAGCAGAAGCTTTCTCCTTAGATTCCTTTTCTCTAGCTGGTCTGTCTTGCCTGGCCTCAGTGGGAAAGGCTGTGCTTAGTCCCGTTTAAATTTGTTAAAAATAGTCAGTTTACCAAAGTTATCACAATTATAGTATACCATGTCCTGTTGTAAAAGTACTTACCTGAAATCCAGGCATATATTGTTTTATTTCTGTGGGTGGCCAGCAGCATATGTTTAGTGGTAGAAGTTTTCCAGTTCTAAAATTGCTTATTATTATAAAGAAATGATAAATTTTGCTTTTCAAATAAAAAGACAATTCATAAATATAAACACAAACACAAATACATTAAATATGTTTACGTGTATATGATTTTATATGTATGGACATGTGTGTGAATATATACATACAAATGTATTTTGTAATACATACATACACGTATACACACACACACACACACACACACACACACACATATTCTTGGTTGTATAAAAAGTGAGGACTACTTTTTGCATTTGCAGTTCCTTAGTGATCGGCCTATAATGTGTATCACAGAGTAACTTAATAATGCTCATTATCTATGAGTGTCTACTTTCCTTTCCACCTTGGTTGTAAGGTCTCTGGGGTTGGTAACAGACTCTAGTTTTAATTTAAAATTACAAGGCTTCTTAAAACACTGTATACAATTTTAGATTGTATAGTAGAAGTACTGTGGAAGTAGTGAAAATGCAGACAACGTTGAACCAAATTGAGTGGGTGCCTCAACAATATTATTCAGTCTTTTATTTATGTTGCTATGTATCATTTTAGTAAAGTATATGATTTAGAAATACTGAATTTATCAATAGAGTGTTGATCAACTCAGAAGGTTCCAGATCCCTTTTCTCAACTTACAGAAATGTGTATTTGTGTAAATACATCTAATTGGACCTAAAGATGGTTTTCTGACCCAAAACTGGCAGGTTTTATATGTAAGGTGTCACCCATTAAGCCAAGAAGTACAAATTCCCCTTAAAATTCTCTACCGAAATAATTACTAAAGTGATTCTGTTCTAATCATCCTGCATATTGGCTGGAGGATAAGGTAGAATCCATCACAAGAAAAATGAGATTACAAAGCCATGCAAAGTGTCACACAAAGATCATTGTATTTTTAAGTTTGATGTATATACTGCTTAGAAGAATAAAATGTATACATTATTGAAAGTGCTTGTGGAGGAAGGGATCAAAAAAGAGGGAGAAGAGCAACCTGTAAAAGTGAGTGTGGCTGAGCTGTTCTGTTGTACAGTTCCCAGCAATGCCATATGAAACAACTCGAAAAGTAATCAAAAATAGTGGCTGGATCTTTGGTATCAGGAAAAGAGCCCTTTTCCCAAGAAGTCTTACACAAACTCATGGTTTTGTCGACATATGTATGTTTTCTTGTGGGCTTTTTTTCATAACTTTTATAAAGTTGTAATGCTTATAGACAAGCTGGAGAGACACTAGCAACTTACAATTCTCAATTTTGGTCAAAAATGAGAATAAAATCACTTCTCTTCGTAATTCCTGTCTGTAGGTTTTCTTAAAATTTTTGTTTTGTTTTGTTTTGTTTTGTTTGACACCTTCCAGATAGAAGATTAGAATTTCTTGTTACTCTCCTCCTTCACTTCTTCTATTTCAATGAACGCATAATGCTCGTTTTAAGTCTTTATAAATTTCTCATACTTACCACTGTCATTATTCTGTTCAATTTTATTCTCTTTTGTTTTTACATGAATGATTAGAATGTTAATATGTCTGCTTAAACTCGTTTTATAGACAGGAAAATTTGAAAGTCACTGAGGAAGACAACGAACACAAATGACATTGCTTACGAGCTACGATTGCCTTGGAATAGAAGAAACAAATTAAAAGAAAGAGGGTGGAGAATCTTTATTATTGGAACATCAGAAACATGCTTTTCACATAGAAATCCATTTAGTTAAGATAATTTATAAACTGACAGTAAAAAAAAAATCTGACAATTTGTGGAATAGGGTGATGTAGTCAATAAAGCGCCTGGTTTTAATTCTGCAACATTATTATGATAATAAGAGCATTTGAAATACATTGCTTCAAAGTTTTCTCTACCTTAAAATAACTTCTTCTTAAATTACTATTCATACTTTCTAGGCTATAATTAATCTTTCCCTTGGGCTAAGTTCTTTTGGAACAATTTTTTTCTTCTCCTAGATAAAATAGTTAAACATCTCATTAATTCCCTTATTAAAATATTATGGGTGATGTGTCAAGGAGCCTATACACTTGTTAATTTGAACAAATCTAACATGGCAACTGAAAAATCATAGCAGAGCATGTTTTAAAATCAAAATAAATATAATTTATAAAGTGTTAAATGGGATCTTAAAAATCTCAATGTCCAGGACCTGTAGAGATGACTCCATGGGTTAAAAAATTCCTGCAAATTATGCTAGCCTATGTACAGAAAACAACTTGGGGCAATGAAAACAGGTAAATTCTGGATGCTAACTGGTCAGACAGTTTATTAAAATAGGTGCTTATCTCAAAAGTAAAATGCAATAAAGGAAGGCACAGTTACTCTCTTCTGTTCTGCATATGTACATATATGGGACAGTGTGTGTGTGTACATATATTTGTACAGGTTTCACACTCTATGCAGATACACACTTGCTCACAGTCTTAAATGTTATAATCCTGAACTCCATAAATAACACTAATTCTCATTAAGATGAACTTCATACTTCCCACATGCTGATATTAAATAACTACATAAAATATATATTCTAAAGCTCTATGAGGTATGATTTCAATCCTATTTTATAAAAATTTCAATATAATAAAATCTTTTTCCTTGAACTAGTCTAAAAGCTATTAAAAGTAAGCCAGATATTAATTCAAGATATTAAGTCTTCAGAGCCTTAGTTAATAACTACTCTATAATTGTTTATAAGATGAAAACTTACAGCTCTTATAGTCTCTCCTCAGGATGTATACTCTGAAGCAACTCTTCATTGTTTGATGAATACATGTGTTATTTTTTTATGATAAGTAGATTTGAGGTATTGTTTTATAAGGTCTTCTGCTATTTCAGACTCTGGTTGGCCCACACCAGTCCTTAATGCATCCTGTGAATCCCCAGTAGAATTAAGTACAGGATTAAGAAGCTTCTACTGGGGGGTTGGGGATTTAGCTCAGTGGTAGAGCGCTTGCCTAGGAAGCGCAAGGCCCTGGGTTCAGTCCCCAACTCAAAAAAAAAGAAAAAAAAAAAAAAAAAAAAAAAACAAGAAGCTTCTACTAGATAAATAAATGCTAAAGAAATAAAGGGTTAACTCACAATGTATAATGCAAAAATAGGGGAAACTTAATGGACAGTGAATACATGAGACAGTATATTGCAATGAGCTCTATCTGTCCTTTTATTGGAATGATAAAATAACACAAAAATAGATTAGGATAGCTTTTCCAGGGGTTGATACTGTTGAGTTTCTTTTACTTCAGTTTGGAAGGATCATCAACATTTACTCTCTATGAATATGCATTGATAAGTTCTCTTTCTAGACTTAAAGTTAAAACTATTTTCCATTCAGTTTTCTAAATAAATACAAACTCTGAATTTTTTATAAATATAGGAACGAAATAACAAACACTAATTTCCAGTTGTATTTATGTGCCAAGAACTACTGTGAGAGAGTTCAGTATACTCATCTATATAATTCTCAAAAAGTCAAGGAAAGTCATCATTTGAACATTGACATGGGTAGAAAATGGCTTGACAAATTCTAATGTAGTGACAGAGTGAAATTTCTACTTGTTAGAATATTTTATAAACTTTTAAAGGCAAAGTTCTCTAAAACATTTTGTTTTGACTTAAACATCAGTGATTATATTCTCTTTTCTTTCCAACCATTATGTTTGTAGTCACAACTGCAATCTTACACTTAAAAAAAAAAAAGTTGTGTAATTTTAAATAATGCTTGTTGGAAGGACAATATACATTTGCTAATTAATTAAAAATTTAAAACTTTTAACATACACTGAGTTGTATTATAGGATATGTTTGTGTGTATGAATATTTATATATACCCATATATATACATATATATATAAAATGTTTCAATAATTAGTGTTATGTTAAAAAAATGGATAAGTTGGTTTTGAGAAAGGCGCAAAAAAAAAAAAATTCTATCCAGCATTGTGGGGACTGCGACAACTTAATGCTATAGATTTTAAAATTGCATTAATGTTGGCAGTACAGAAAACATTCTTTTACATATATTTATTATTTTATTGGATATTTTATGTATTTACATTTCAAACATTATCCCCTTTCGCCCCTCTCCTTACCCCCTTGTGCTCCCTCTGCTTCTATGAAGATGCTTCCCTTCACACCACCCTCCCACCTCTCCGTCCAGGCATTTACCACACAGGGCATCGCGGCCTTCACAGGACCAAGGGACTCCTCTTATTGAGGCCAAAAACGCCATCCTGCTACATGTGCTGTTGGAACAATGGTTCCCTCTATGTGTACTCATTGGTTAGTGGTTTAGTCTCTGGGAGCTCTGGGGGGGTCTAGTTGGTTGATATTATTGTTCTTCCTATGGAATTGCAAACCCTTTCAGCTCCTTCAGTCCTTTCTCAACTCCTCCATTGCGGTCCCTGTGCTCAGTCTGATGGTTACTTGCAAGCATCCTCATTTGTATCTGTAAGGTATGGCAGAGTCTCTCAGGAGACACCCATATCAGGTTCCTGTCAGCAAGCACTCCTTGGCATCCCCAATAGTAACTGGGTTTGGTGGCAGCATATGGGATGGATGCCCAGATGGAACAGTCTCTGGATGACCTTTCTTTCAGTCCTTGTTCCACTCTTTGTCCCCGTATTTCTTCTTTTAAGTATTTTGTTCCACCTTCTTAGAAGTACTGAAGCATCCACATTTTGGTCTTCCTTCTTCTTGATCTTCATATGGTCTGTGAACTGTTTCTTGGGTATTCCAAGCATTGGGGCTAATATCTACTCATCAGTGAGTGCAAACAACATGTGTTCTTTTATGACTGGATTACCTCACTCAGTATGATAGTTCCATTCATTTGCCTAAGGATTTCATGTAGTCGTTGTTTTTAATCACTGAGTTGTACTCCATTATGTAGATGTACCCATTTTCTATATCCATTCCTCTGTTGAAGGACATTCGGGTTCTTTCCAGCTTCTGGCTATTATAAATAGAGCTGCTATAAACATAGTGGATCATGTGTCCTTTCTTAGTTCATAGTAAAAAGCTTTGCAAAGAAACAGGCGGATCATAGTTTATTTGGAAGGACTATCCAGGTCTTTAGAACTTTCATGCAGTATGCAGATGAGCCCTGGATTTTAGACATCAGATGACAGTGCATGAGGATTTGTTTTTTCATAGAACTCCTCTCTTTTGCTATGACTCCTTAGATGCTTGCTTCTCATAGCAATAAAGGAGAGCATTTTCTTCAATACCCTTCCCAGAAGCCAGTCTACTTTTTGATGTGATGAGCAAAGAAAGGCCAGGCCACTGACCATACTGCAAACATCTGGAAGAATTAATTGAGAGCATAATGACTGTCTCTGATACAGTACTTAAATAATCATGAAAAATTTGTATCCAATTTAGAGTTTATGAATTTCAGCCTGGATGGGTTATAATTTCAAAAAAGTTAAATAACCCAAATTGCCTCCCCATTAATCTCCACATACACTGATTCATCCTCTTCTCTCTCAGTTATGTCTTTATTTTGATTGTAAGGCTCCATTAGTAACCCATGCTATATCTGAAAATCTGGATAAAGAAAGTCAGTACTTACCTTGAGTAATATCTTGAAAAGAGATATTAATCAAGACAGAAGATGGCTCCATAAGACATACACATCCAATTAATTAATCTTGAAAATATAATTAAAAATGAATAATGGAATATCCATCATATGCTTAGGTTCATAAGTTTTTACTTATCCTTATCATGTAAATCAGCATCTTCTCTTTTACTGTGTCTAAGGAGGCATAATTTTGCTTCTGTGGCTAAAGAAAGTAAGGTTAAGTATATCTTGAAATATCACTACTCCGCTAAAATACCTGTTCCTGTTGCAATTCAGTTTTTCCCCCTACTTTTTCCTGTGAAAGAGAAGTTACTTACTTGTTTCAAAGTTATCTGGATGAGTAATGAGGTAGTGATGTAGAAATAGATCCATGTGGATAGGACAATGGAGAAAATGTTGCATTTTTAAAGATAAAATGCCGAACATTTCTCAAATATAAATTTATTTTCTCTCAGCACATATAAGCACAGTGAAAGACCGGAAGAGATACAGCAGATTCTGAAAAGCACTTAGCGGAAGAGGAGATATTTTCCTTAATTATTAAAATTCAGAGTGTTTCTCTCAAATGGCTGAGAAACACTTAAATGTTTGAGATCCTTAGACATCAGAGAAATGCAAATCAAAACTACTTTAGGAGTTCATCTGGCACCCATCAGGATGCATATGATCAATAAAACCAATGACAGCTTATGCTGGCAAGGATGTTGACTAGGGGGACAATCATATATTGCTGGTAAGTGTAAGATTTATACAGTCATTATGGACACCAGTGTGGTGGTATTTCATGGAGATGGAAAAATATTTACCTTAGGATCTAGCTGTATCAGTCTTGGAAATATAACCAAAGAATTCTTCATTTAACTCCAGAGAAACTGGCTTAAACATGTTCAAACATATTCTACTGATAATGGCCGAAATTGAAAACAGTCTAGGAGTCCCACAATAGAAGAATGAATAAAGAAAATATAGTAAATTCATACAAAGGTGAATGGCTAAAGCATTAAGAAAAGTGAAAACATGAAATTTGAGGAAACAAATAGATGGAACTAGAAAACAATTGTGAGGTAGTCCAGACCCAGTAAGACAAATATATTATTTATTTGCTGATACGTGGATATTAGCTGTTAATTCAATGATAACCATGCTACAATTAGGAAAATTACAAAGGTTAGGCATAGAGTAAGTGATTAAGAGAGACATGCAGATTTCAAAAGATAATATAACATAGTTATTGATTGATGGGCAATGGGGGCTGTGGTCAGAGGATCAAGCAGAGAGAAGGAGGAAAGTGGTAGATGATAGAAGATGGAGAAGGACAATTAAAATTCAAGGTCATTTAGATGTCATAAACTTAATAAGTGTAAGCTTCCTAATATAAATGCACTTGAACATAATATAAATGAAAAAAAAACAAATAATGAAGAGGACAGAACCTTATCTGGTCATATTTTGTGATCAAATGAAGTTCCCATACTAATACCTGATTACATCTAGCTGAGTTGTTAGTCTGTGGGTTCCATGGGAATCTCTAAACAATCCCGGCTGTTGTCAAAACTACAAGTTGCTTTCTACAAACTGACTGCGAGGCACTATTCCTGAGAACAATGTCTATATATTTCATATGGAGAAATCTAGATGGTTCCTACATTGAGTCTTCATCCCTGCACTGCGGCATTTTAAATACAGGAAGATACACTATATGCTATGAAAAGAGAAATGTAAATCCCATCTTAGTCACAAAATCTTCGATTTCTAACAGTGTTCACACTGCAGTGATAAGCTAGAGCAATGGTGGCATAAATCTTATGGAGTAACCAAGAATCTGATTGGACTTAAGGCACAGGACTGATTGGGTGACCATAAAGTGAATCTAGGCAACCCAGAGACTTAACATAAAACCAAACGCTATTGTTAAGGAACTTCATTATAGTAAAATGACTTCGAATGACATGTTATACTCGTAGGTCCGTTTCACGTTCAGCATTCAGAAGATTCCTCATGCAGCAGAAGACAGAGATGCACAGAGTCACCGTTGCATATTATATGGAAACTGAAATAATTTGACACAGTCAGCCCTACATTGGATGTCTCTCTCAAATCCCTCTCCTCAGAGGTTATTAAACCCTGTGGAGGAGAAGGCAGCAAGTGTAAGAACCAGAGGATATAATGGACACCAAAAATACAAGGCCCCGCAATTCAAAACGAGCAAAGTGGGGTTGGGGATTTAGCTCAGTGGTAGAGCGCTTGCCTAGGAAGCACAATGCCCTGGGTTCGGTCCCCAGCTCTGAAAAAAAGAACCAGAAAAAAAAAAAAAAAGAAAGCCAACAGCAAAACGAGCAAAGCTCATATACATTTACAGACTTAGCTAGCATAGAGACAAAGGCCTGCGTGGATATAAAACGGTTCCCTTGTGTATAGATTATGGATTCCAGGTTAGTGTGCCTTGTTCCTCTGCCTTCTCTTTTTTGGGCTCTTTTCTTTGACTGTATCTTTTCCCAATTCTGATGTATTAATTTTATCATATTAGGTTGATTAATTATTGTCACACACACACACACACACACACACACAATTATATTATTGTACCTTAGGAACCTCTTTCTTTTCTAAAAGACCAAGTGTGAGTAGATCTAGTTGTAAGGGGAACTAGGGAATAACTAGGAGGAACAGAGGGAACGATAACCTCCCTCTATTGTGTGGTATATTAGGATATATTATGTGAGAAATAATGGCTATCCAATAACAGGGGAAAAGAATAAAAGAAAGGAAATCAGATTGTTTCTTATTGTTGCTACTATAAATATACATAAAGATTTGGGCTTACAGTTCCTGAAAATTCTTACTGTAATTTAGGTTAAGCCAGATGTCCAAACATTACATTAGGCTGGAATGAAGGCATTACTTGGTCAAGATGACTTCAGGAGGATCTGAGGGATAAATCCATTAACTTTTATTTTCAGGTATGGAAAGCTGATTTCTGTTCATAGATTGATAGACTCCTTGCAGGAAGCATTTAGTTTGCACTCACAGCTGATACTGTGACTCTTGCTTACATTGGACTTTGCTTGAGTATGGATGTAGTTACTTTATTGCATTGAGATGTATTGTGTTTGAATATAGAAGGTTGAACATTTGGCCCATTTCTAGATTTGGTGTCTGTATATATATGAAAGCTGTGAAAACATTTGAATTAAACTTCACTGGAGGAAAAGTGTCACTGTGGGTAGATCTTGAAGCATTATAACCTAGCTCGCTTCCTGTCTGCTTCTCTTTCCTGACCATGGAGTCATTTTGAAGTACCCAAAAGATCCTCCAACATATAACAAGGACACATGCTCCACTGTGTTCATAGCAGCCTTATTTATCACAACTAGAAGATGGAAAGAACCCAGATGTTCTTCAACAGAGGAATGGATACAGAAAATGTGGTACATCTACACAATGGAGTACTATTCAGCTATCAAAAAATGACTTTATGAAAAGCATAGGCAAATGGATGGAACTAGAAAATGTCATCCTGTCTGAGTAACCCAATCACAGAAAAATACACATGGTATGTACTCACTGAGAAGTGGACATTAGCCCAAAAGCTTGTATTACCCAAGATACAATCCTCAGACCAGGTAAAGCTCAAGAAGTTGGAAGACCAAAGTGCAGATGCTTCAGTCCTTCTTAGAAGGTGGAACAAAAATATTCATAGGCAGAGACATGGAGACAAAGTATGGAGCAGAAACTGAAGGAATGGCCATTCAGAGCCTCCTTCACCCAGGAATCCAGCCCATATATATACAGCCACCAAATCCAGAAAATGTTGCTGATGCCAAGAAGTACATACTGAGAGGAGCCTGTTATAGCTGTTTCCTGAGATGCTCTGTCAGAGCATGATAAATACGGAGGTGGATGCTCTCAGCCAATCATTGGACTGAGAACGGGGTCCCCAATGGAGGAGTTAGAGAAAGGATTGAAGAAGCTGAAGGGGCTTGCAACCCCATAAGAACAACAACACCAACCAACCAAAATTACCAGGGACTAAACCACCATCCAAAGAGTGCACGTGGACAAACCCATGGCTCCAGCTGCACATATTGCAGAGGATGGCCTTGTTGGGCACCAAAGGGAAGAGAAACATTTGGTCCAGCCAAGGCTGGACTCCGCAGTGTAGGGGAATAGTAGAGCTGGGAGGAGAGAAGATGTGGGGGATTGGGTGGGGAAAAAAGGATAACATTTGAAATATAAACCAAAAATATCCAATAAAACCAACCAACAAAGAAACAAATAAATAAAAATGTTACAACACCCTCAGCAGAAGGGACAGCCTCCAAACACTGCAGTATCTTGCCGTTGCTTCCGGGAAAGGGTTAGATCCTTTGGGTAGACCATTGTCAGTGAACTCGATTGGTGTGATACTAAAGGCTTGTAACACTGTCATTCTTCTACTGTTAATCCTAAGCAGTATGGGTATTTTTATCGCAAAGCCTATCTTTCATCTCTACAAGTTTAATACAGCCATTATAATGTGTTCTGTCATTCTTCATGTGGTCCTGTTTCTAGTGATACATGTACAGAACACATTGTTCAGAGTGAATCTAATGCATTTGTCTGAGGGATGCTTGGCATGCTTCTCTTGACTAATGCTTTCCTTTACTGTCATTGTTTTTCCATGGCATCCCCAGTTTGACAATACTGTACACCGTGGACTTTGTCGTTGATCATTCCGATTTGCTGCTGCTGTTCCGTATGTTAAAATGCCAAGGACCCCCGTTGAAGGAATCAGAGAAAGAACTGGAAGAGCTTGAAGGGGCTTGAGACCCCATATGTACAACAATGCCAAGCAACCAGAGCTTCCAGGGACTAAGCCACTACCTAAAGACTATACATGGACTGACCCTGGACTCTGACCTCATAGGTAGCAATGAATATCCTAGTAAGATCACCAGTGAAAGGGAAGCCCTGGTCCTATAAGACTAAACCCCAGTGAACTAGACTGTTGGGGGAGGGCGGTAATGGGGGGGAGGTTGGAGGAAACACCAATAAGGAAGGGGGAGGGAAGGGGATGTTGCCCAAAACCGGAAAGGAATAACACTTAAAATATATATAAGAAATATTCAAGTTAATAAAAAAAAAAGAAGAAGAAGAAAAAATGCCAAGATTTTCTTTGCAGTTTCTTGGGAATACTTTCTTTTTTTCCTTTCTTATTTTTTTTTTCAATACATCCTGACAGGAGTTTTTTCTCCATCCCCCACCCTTCCCTGAATTCAATGTTAAATAACAATAACAATGATTCACAGGGACAGGTGGGGCAGTCTCTGCTTGCCTTTCCTTCAGTCTCTGCCTCATACTTGGTCCCCATATTTTCTTTAGACAGGAGCAATTCTGGGTGGGAGGAGAAGGAAGCTGGGGACTGCTAGGTAGAAAATGAAAAGGAGGAAGATGAGGACCACCAGGAAAGAAGAATTAGGTGGCTGAGGTCTACCTCCAGGAAGGAGGTATGCCTCAAGGAGATAATAGGAAAAAAGGGTTATTACAGGAATCGTGGGAGGATAATGGAGTTATAACTGAGGAAAAAAAGAAAGCAATTGTGTTTTGGTCACAATTACCAGTTAATCTTGACACCAGCATACTCTACACTATTTTTTAAAGAATTCCTTTCTGGACTTTTAGTTGTTTAATATAAGAAAGTCATTCCAAAGCCTCTTTTTCTATATATTTAGTTACAATATCTTTCCAGAAGTCTTTATTACATTGATGGATATTATTATTATTATAATATGGACAGAACCAGTTTAAATTAATACCCAGGTTCACTCTCCCCTCCAAATCCAAATAGTAATGACTACCACACTTTACAATAGCAAAATATTTGCATAGATGTGATACAAATTTATCCTTCAATTTAGTGGGAAATAATCAGACAAATGAATGGTCAAGGCCATATTTGAAGTGTTAAGTTTAAGAATAATCTATTTAGTCAGACCAAATAATCTGTTACTAAAATATAGGGATTAACTTAATGCTTGGAGACAAATTCTACAATGTTCTCTGAAAACCGACTCTTTTACTTGGATTACAGAGTTTTATCTGCACAGCAGTGAGGATATTCACTGCTCATTAAGTTGATGACCTTAAAAAAAGAAGCAAAAACCTTGAGAGTTGCATTCTTCTGAAATTTATCGAAAAATAACAGCTGGAATTTGAGGAAGATTGTGTTACAGTCTTAAATTCCCAAGCTGAAAAAGTAGAAAGTCATAGAGTTATAGGAAAACAATCCATGATTTCTTTTGAGATTTCAGAAACTAAGGTCAATTATTTGACACTGTCAGGTGTCCACACAGATTGAATCTGACTTACAGAACAAACACCAGAGGACACAGCGAGTGGACTAACACAATTGCTTTATGTGTGCAGATTCAGAACAAAGCTAAGAGTCCAGGCTTTTTGTATGTGTGATCAAGAATAATTTTGAATAAAAGAGAAAAGCTATTAAAGAAAAAAAGTATTTCTTTTCTTTTATTGGATATTTTCTTTATTTACATTTCAAATGTTATCCCCTTTCCAGGTTTCTCCTCCAGAAACCCAGGATCCCATCCTCCCTTCCCCTGTTTTTATGAAGGTACTCACTTACCTACCCACCCACCCACTCTCTTCTGCTCCCTCACCCTAGCATTCCTCTACACTGGGGCATCGAGCCTTCACAGGACCAAGGGTCTCTCCTCCCTTGTTGTCTGACTTGGTGTAGGTAGACTAGTTTTGGAGAATCCTTACAATGCAAGGCCAGACCTAATAGTGGACAGGATTTCAAACTTGTAGAGAAGTCTCTCTAGCTTAGCTGTAGAACTTCATTCAATAGAGCTGTAATCTTTTTTTCTGTCCAAGACAAATGATAACACCAAGTATTTTGTATTAAAATCATATTGAAAATTAGCCAGTTTGACATTTAACCTAGTAATTTATCAAAGAGAATGTTTATCTGTTTCTATTTTTTTACGTGTTCTCAAATACTGCTAATACTATTGACTCCATTATTGCTTCCATTGTTAAATAATGATTCAAATGCCAACTTTGATAAATGTTCACTTAACATTTGTATGAATATTTTGTTTCTAAACTTTTGAAAATCACACTTAGATAGACCCTCTTTGAAAGCATATGACATTGTATAGATTTTAAGGATTAAAATATTGGAATATTACTATAATACATACCAAAGTCTAAGTCCCATATTTCAGATCAGAAGAATCCTAATTTGAATAAACATTTTTTTCTGGGATGTGTTTTTATTCTGTATTCTCTAAGAGTAGTCAAACCAGAAGATAGAATAAATTTTATAAGACCATCCTAAAAGTTAGGATCCAAAGATTTGTGTTTGCCAAATACTCTTCAAATGATTACAAGATGCTAGACTCTCAAAAGAACGTTTTTGAGATTAGCAATTGATGTGACTCTAAAGTCTGTTTTCAAAAGAAACTAGAAAAGCCTGCTGTCATCTGATGAGAGGATGATACTTGACTACTTACAGTGTTTTCTAAATGCTGTAACTATGCAGAACTCTTCAAATAAAGCATATAGCCTGTTTTAAACACATTTATAAAGGTTATAAACTAGGTTACACCTGAGGCTGTCTGTTAAACTTTAGTGAATTTGAACATTTTTGCTAGGATGGAATGCCATCAATATGCAGAGACAATAAAAATTATAGAAAATGGAAATGCCATATTTTGCATAACTGTGAAAGAGAAATCATAATTATATTTGCATAGAATGTACCCTGCTGTACAATGATCATGATGATTTATAGCATTTTAAACACAGTGTATTTAAAAGCAGACATAACACATGCAATCTGTGTAAATTAATAATATCATCCTTATTTCACCAACAATAGTTTTGTAGCTATTCCTATGTTTTATTTTCTATTAAAAATAGCACATGGAAGCACATTTGAAAGTATGCAAAAACTAAATTTACACATATCATATAGATGAGACTGAAATTATAAATCCTTAATTTATACTTTTTAAGGTCAAACTTTTTTCCTTTAGAATATTGAATTGATGTTGAAAGACCACATATACAATTCTCACTGAAAAATAGTGCCTACACTGGGCAACGGTGGCAGAAAAGCTCATGGTAATAACCAGTCACTATCTGATTTCACTTTAGGCCCTCTCCTCAGAACGCACACTTGACACTTCATGGCTTACCAAGAACCTGAGACAAGATAGTCCAGGGATCTTAAGCAAAATCAGATAATAATGATCTAAGAAATAATTTGACTCCTATGTGCATAGATCAGTGCCCTGTTCCAGCCGTGATCAGAGAAGCTTCCTCCTGTAGCAGACTGGAACAAACACAGAGATATCCACAGACAGACAGTATCCAGAGAGTAAGAGACCTTGGAATATCCAACATCAAATGGTAATGTTTCCATCAAACCCCTGCCCTCAGAGCTCAAAGAACCCTGTGAAAAAGCAGGCAGGAGTATAAGAGCTGGAGGGGTTAGAGGATACCAAGAAAACCAGGTGCTCTAAATCAACACGATTAAAGCACTCATGAGGACGAAGGAGAGTATCACGCACAAGGCCTGCAGGGCTCAGCATTATGTCCTCTGCCTGGAGATTGTGGGTTCCAGGGTAACGTTCTTATTGGATTACTGATTGTGTGAATTAGTGTGTTTCTGATGTTTCTCCATCCTTTTAGGCTCTCTCCTTCTATTTTCATATTTTGCCAATTGTGTTAATTTTTGTTTTATTTTATTATATTTTGTTTTATCGGCATCACTTAGAGACGTTTCTTTTCTAAGGAGAGACAGAAAGAAAGTGAATGTGAATGAGAGGGAGGTGGGGAGGTTCAGGGAGAAGTAGAGGGAGGGGAAACTTTAAGCGAAAAATACTGTATGAGGAAAAAAATTTATTTTCAGTAAAAGGTAAAAAAAAAAAGGCATGCATATTATAATGCTTTGCCGAATGTACTCTGAATGGTAACAGTAACTTCGGGATGGTCTCTGCAGTATCTTTTCTTCCTTGAAGTAAATAGGATACAAGCTGCACTTCTACTGCATCACAAGAATTAGTTTCTTGGGATTAGCATAATGCAATTCTCTGACTCGTCTTTCCCACTTTACTGTTTCTGTGCGCCTGTTTGTTTATAAGACAGCGCTATCACTCACTTCGATTCATTAAAGAAGTGCCTAAGCAGCATAGTTCTGAATAATTTTGAGCATCGTTTTAAAAGCGTGCATGAGAAACTGGATCAGTGCGATTTTTTTCCTCTGCTTTAACACTTTCCATTGAGACATATACTGGATTTACTTCAGTGCTGATTATGCCAGAATTTGATCAAAGGGCTATAAAAGTGTATAAAAGCAGCTACACTTTTCATTAAATAGGTTCATTTTGATATGAATATTGTTTGTTATGGGCTAAGAGGGAAGATGTTTTGCTATTTCTATTATGGAAAAACTATATCCAACTGCTATCTAGCACTTTATTGCAAACCATACCTCAAGAATGGAGACCATATCACCAAATAAAATGCAAACTGTTCTTGGGTATTTTGGTCAGTCGTGAACAGTAAGGGTTCAAAGTGCAGCAGAAGGATCTGGAACAGCAGTTACTGTTTTTCATAAGACTTTATCTTTGGACACAGACCAACCTTTGAATTAGCTTCATTTTCTATTATGTTTTTCATACTAAATCTAATTTTGTATGAAGTTATCTGAATCATATAATAATCATTATAAACATTTGTCCATTTCCTGCTCAAGTTCATATACTTATATAGTATCATGTGTTACTTAACTTGCTCCTTCCCAGCTGATAAATAATATCACAGGAAGAGGTAGATTCATGTTTGAGTCTGGCCTTATTAAATATTGTAGCCCTTTAGTTAAGGTAAAATTGAATACATAATTCAAGATAAATAGAATATAAAGACATTATGTGTGTTGAATGTTATAAAGCCTCTCTAATTCAAGGAGAAACCAAAGCTGAACTTGGTTCTCTGCATTAAAATGCCTCCATCTTGAGTTGCAGGTGTCTTTCCTAATCTTGTAACAACTCTTAGAAGAAAGTTTTACTTCTCTAACTCTGGGCTTGTTTTGTCCTTGACAACATGGGCACGAGGAAATTCTGACTCAAAATGATAATCAGAAATTCTGTTTCTTCTTTTCATCTATCTAATGAAGCATCAACTTGTCCCAAAACATTAATTTTCCCTCAGATATATTGTGCTTTAACATTTGTGATACTAGTAGGAACAATAGCTAACAAATAATTCCATTATATTTCCAAAATTATTCCAAAATATGATTTTAAAGCTTGAATTAGAGAAAAAATGTTTTAAAAAATAATTAAACAAAATGACCCATGACTTAAATTTTATTATGTAAGTGAAATGAGAATAAGTAACTAATTTTTTAACTAGTAGGGAAATACAGTAAACTCTATGTAATAATGCATTCTTTAATGATGTAAATATACATAAATACATGGGTAATGCTTAACTCAAGTTAAAAAATATATATACACATATATGTATATCCTCAATTACCTACATTATTATAGTGGTAATAATAATTCCAAATTTTCTCCTTAACTTTTTAAAGTACACATTGATTTATGTGTGTATTACACTAGTCCTGCAAAACAGTACCACACAGCTTGTCTCCTACAAGTTTGTTTCTCAACAACTGTGTTGTATATCCACTGCCAACAGTGGGACACTTCCATTTGGTAGAGAAAGAGGTTAACCCAAGAAGTTACATCTCAGGACGCTCAGAAAATTGAAAGATTTCCAAGGACACTCCCCTAGGTTATCTATGCAGTAGCAATTGTCAGGGAGAGGATACTCCCCAGTTAGCAAAGCTACAATCAGTTTGCAGAGACTTAGGGATGCAGATTATTTTAGATATCACTTGCTCAAGTGGGCTTCTCAATTATGCCCCATGTTCCAGGAAGGAATCCCAATATGCTCACTGGTTGGCTAAGCTAAGCTTGAGTGCCATTATTATTTGGATTGCATAGAGTACATTAACAAAGCCTCTTGAGAAAATTCCACACATTTTTCTCTCTTTGAATGCTTATGCTTAAATTAAAATGAATACATTTTTTGAACTCGACTTCCTTCCTGAGAAAAATGCAAACTGCAGAGCTTAACACTACCCTACTTCACAGGAAAACTGTGATCATCTCTTTCTCCTTACAATCTCCAGCCTTTGGGAGTAACCACCATTTGACATATCATTTCTGTTATTTTAGGATTGCTTTATATTATAGTTATTAATGACATCATGTCATCCCAATTTCCATGCCCTGTTTAGTTCATTTAATGTCAGCATCCCAAATTGCATCCTTTTAATTCCAAATGAACTATTTTTAAGGAAGAGGAATGTTTTATGACATGTATATCATCTGATATCATCTGTCTTTTTTCATTTGTTGGTCAGTGCTCAGGATCATGGGAAATCTTCACCAATTTGCCCCAGTTCTGAAATAAACATGAAGTCCACATGTGTCTCCCACATATGGATTTCATTTTCTGTGGACAAAAACATAGTAATGACTTTATAGAACTCAAGTTAGTTTGTAAAATGCTTTTAAAGTAGCTAGGCTGTTTAGAGTGAAGTAATAGACCATTGTTGCTTCCATTCTCAATTCTTGCTGGTAAGTATGTGCCAAGTCTTGCAGTGACTTGAGGTGCCTGTATAGGTTGATCAGAGGAGAAGAGGAGAGCAAATGGTGGGAGAGGCTGTGTGAAGGAGCACTGGGAGGAGAGGGTGACTGCAACTGGGATGCAAACTGAATAAATAAATCAATGGATAAAAAAGTATTTGCATATGGCTGTACATAAGCAATGTCTGCCGTTCATTTATACTCAGTTCAATTGGCTTCAATAAAGAATTTGAAGCTTCTCATGAATGCTTGAACACACCTTCCCTTTTATGAAGTTTCATACTTTACTCAATGACTGAGTTTTTTGTTTGCTTGGTTGTTTTGGTTTTCCTCTGCAGGACATTTTAGGTTCGAAAACAAAAACCACATTTGAGTAATTTTGGGTGTGTTTCCTATACTTTAAAATATTCCCTGCAAATCTATTTGTTTTCCAGTGTCCTGTACCACTGTCATCTTATGTTCGGTGTTTCAGGACTTATACTTCAGCTTTCAATCCGTTCTTTTTATACTGGTGACAGAGGCAGATCTTGGTTTCTGTTTTTATGGTGGATGCTTTATTCTCTTTGCCCCACTTCATGAGAACCACCTTTGCCAAGTGTGTAGCCCAGCACCGTTATCCAAGAAGAATTAGCATACATGGGTGGTTTTCTTGGGAAAAATGAATTCCATACATTTTTCTATTCCTTTGTTTCTTTACCATCTTGCCGTGAGGTGTCTATTGCTTTGTAGTACGTGTATCAGCTATTCTAAACACTGTAATTTTATCCTTATTATCAAGTTTTCATCAGCAATTCCATGTTCTTTCTTGTTTTTAATTTTTTTTTTTTTACTTTCCTTGTCTCATGATTTTGAGGAAAGTAGGTGTAGGTGTATTTTCAAAGTGTTAGATTTTCCAATTCATGAACGTGAGAAGATTACATGCTTGAATTTGGCTTTTATTTGCTTGCCCAGGGTGGGTGATCCACTCAGAAATAGTTTTTCTGCGGGCTCTGTGAAGTTTAAACTCTTTGAGAAACCAACACATGCGTTGCAGTTTCTGCAAAGGTTAGGACTTCTTGAGAAGAGAGGTGGAATGGGACAGGTCAATAGCCCAAATTATCCCAGTATATTAATCACCTTAATAAATATTTCATTTCAGTCATTTGGGAACTGAAGTTTTTGATGAGGTATACCTACATTCAAAACTCTACACTGCTTATAACTTGCTAGATGTTTTATATTGGAAGCCATGTTATTTTTGTACTATATTTCCTCTAAATATCCTTGTTCCTATCATTTTGTTTCTTCTGCAAGGAAGAACCAGAAAGTAAGCTGGTAGATGCCACTCCTAAGGACACGAAGAGCTACTCCTTATACCTTACCCCATTATCTTTCTAAGCCATGAATCTCATTGCATGTGGCAGCCTCAGGGCAGGATGGGACAATGGAATTAGTTTTCAGAGTTACGGCCTGTGTCCTGTCTAGTAACTTCACTAATTTGCTAAACTCAGTTACTCTTCCATTCTCTTCAAAGACCTTTTACCTTTAAAGTCTATAAAAGCTAAGAAATTCCCTTTGTTCTCCAGTTGCCTTTGGATCTCCTATTCCAAATTCTTCTGCTGGGAGCGACCAGCATTACTAAATGATATTTCTTCAGAAATCAGTCTCAGTGTGTCTCTCTGTGAACCTGAAAAAATTATCAGATATGGTCTGAGGCTTTTAACAGATATCTCTCCCTTTGTATAAAATGCGTTCTTAGTATTTCCAACACTACATTGAAAAATGTCCGTATTCATAACTTTTTTTTTATTTCAAGAATTTAATGAAACTGTCAACAAGTTGAAATGTGGTAATTGGGTCAAGCAAAATGGATATGTTCCTATGATACCGTCTTTTCTATTCAGCTTACGAGTAAACTATTTCTTGCTCGCTTTCAGGTGAGAGTTGTACTTTCTACACATGCACTATCATTCCACATCCGACACTTAATCTGATGTCATATTCAATATCTGACCTAATATCCAGGTCATGATTATGGGACAATACTCAGAATTCATTATTAAACATAGGTATCTGAGATCCACAAGGAAACACATAAGCTAAAAATGTGAGAACATTTTAAAAGCATTGAAAATGCTGCTACATCTCACCCACCGAACCAGCTATCAGCCCATCTTGTAAAATACCAGTTTCCGATATTATGCATTGTGTGATTATCAAAGTCTGCATGAACTTACATGGCAGAACATGTCATTTGGAATAAGGGGTTTATACTCCTGGATCATTGTCACTCATATTTAGCTCAAAATAAACTTCCTTCTTTGTCTTCCAGCTCCTCTTCTTCACTTCAGAAAGAGCTGAAAAGAGTGAGCTTATTCTTACTCCGACATATTGAATAGCAGTAAGCCTCCAAGACAACAATAATAAGTAATAATAAAAAACAATTACTTTTACACTGAAGATGCGTAAGTATTGTTTGACAATTAACAAAAGAAAGAGGACTACTCTTTTGTTTGTTGTTGTTTTCATGAGTTCTCTTATTTCTTTGACTAAAATTTATTCCAAAGTATTTTAATTATTTTGTTAGCATTGTCAATGTGAATTCTTTCAATGATTCTTTTTTTTTTCTTTCTTTTTTTTTTTTTTATTTTTGGTATTCTCATTGCTATTGAAAATACTACTAATTTATCATTTTAAGTTTGTTCAATTTTGCTAAATTCATCTAAAATTCCCATAAGGTTTGTAGTATAATATTTTGGTATTTTTACTAGTAGAATTCAGCTAATGGTAAATAAGAATCATTTATTATTATTTTATTATTTTGGATATTTTATGTATTTACATTTCAAATGTTATCCCCCTTTCCCCCCTCCCATATCCCTCTCCCCCTCCCCCTGCTTCTATGAGGATGCTCCCCTTCCCACCCACCCACTCCAATCTCAGCACAATGGCATTCCCAGAATCTTTTAATATAATAGATTCCTTCTCATCTCAAGTGGGCTTAATTCAGAGAAAGGCCAGATGTTTAACCTTACTAGAGTCTCCCCAGAATCAGTGTTCTGGGTCCTTTTCCTCCTGTACTTTAAGGATGAATTTCGTAGACAATGAATCATGTGTTTTTGTTTTTGTTTTTTTTTGTTTTGTTTTGTTTTGTTTTGTTTTGTTTTATTTTATTAACTTGAGTATTTCTTACATACATCTCGAGTGTTATTCCCTTTCCCGGTTTCCAGGCAAACATCCCCCTCCCTCCCTCCCCTTCTTTATGGGTGTTCCCCTCCCCATCCTCCCCCCCCTTGCTGCCCTCCCCCCAACAATCTAGTTCACTGGGGGTTCAGTCTTGTTTGAATCAGGTGTTTTATTATAGATTGAAAGTAAGTTTAGTTATTTTGTATTAGGAAAGCTCCCAAGAGAGGGTTTCGAGAACCCCTCGAAAGGTAAATAAGGTAAATAAGGCTCACAGGTAAATAAGAAGTATTTACTAGAGAGGGCAGTACAACAGAGGAGGTAAAAAGAAAGAGGGGGGAATTACCTAGGGCTGAAGGGTTTTTTTTTTTAATTGGATTTTTTTAATATACATTTCAAATGTTATCCCCTTTCTCGGTTTCCTGTTCATAAAATTCCCCTACTCCATCCTCCTCCCCCTTCCCTATAAGGGTGCTCCCCCAGCCATCAACCCACCCCTTCCCACCTTCCTGCCTGACATTCCCCTACACAGGGGGTTCGAGCCTTCTCAGGGACAAGGACTTCTCCTCCTATTGGTGCCCAACAAGGCCATCCATTGCTACATATGCAGTTGTAGCTATGGGTCTGTCCTTCTGTACTCTTTGGATGGTGGTTTAGTCCCTGGGAGCACTGGTTGGTTGGCATTGTTGTTGTTATGGGGTTGCAAGCCCTTTCAGCTCCTTCAATCCTTTCCCTAACTCCTCGAGTGAGGACTCCTTTCTCACATCAATGGTTGGTAGTGAGCATCCTCCTCTGTATTTG
>NC_046165.1:29907929-29912929 GCF_011064425.1 Rattus rattus | reverse complement strand
CCAGTGTGTTTCCTGTTTCTGCTACTTCTCTCTCCTTACAATCATGTGCAGCACTCACCTCTAAACGTAGAATTAGACATATTGCTGTAACGGTAGAAAACTTCTGGTTTTAAGTGTCCTTTAAGTTTTTTTAATTAATGCTAAGAATGAGTCAGTTGTATCAGTGGTTCTCTACCTATGAGTCATGACATTTTTGTAAGGATTCATGTCCAAAATATTAGCACTATAATTCATAACAGTAGCAAAATTAGAGCTAAGATGTATCAGTAAAAATACTATTATGGTTAGATGTCACCACAATATGTGGCACTATATTAAAAGGTCACAGCAGTAGAAAACTTGAGAACTACTATGTGAAACCTTTTAACCTTTTAACCTGTTCATAGAAGTTCAGTAGTTTATGAGACAGCAGGTACCCCTCTAGGCACCATAGAGAAGACTAATGAATAGTTTTGTCCATATCTTTTATTGGTCTAAAGTGAGAAACACCATTTTGAATGTAATCTTAAATGAAATAATGTTAACTCTTTTACGAACTATAAAGCCCATCATAAATAGAGTCAGAAGAGTCAAAGCATGAGTTACATTATTGATAAAGTAAGACATATTTTACTATAAATTTGCAATGAAATATCCACAATAAAATACAATATCTCAATAATTAAATGATTATAGTAATATTGTATGGCACACATAAATTCATCCATTACTACTATTTGCATATTTGAGTGTGTATGGAAATGTGTGTACATGTATGTGTATAGATGTGAGGACCAGTAGAGTATTTCATGTGTCACTCTGAGAAGACATCTATCATTTCTTCTGAGACAGACATTCTCATTAAGTAAATTATATAGGATGACTGTTGGACTCTCCAGGACTGTGCTTACGTACCACCTCCACTATGCTGATATTTTATTTGAGTAATGGGAATTAAACTTAGTCCCTACTTACCTACAAAGCATTTACCAGCTGAGATATCTTTCTTGAAAATTTCATGTTTACTTTAAAAGTAAGAAATGCAATATATTCTATTTAATCCCACTTAAAATCATTTAAATAAATGGTTAAGAATAGCAGATTGTGAAATCTTGACAACTAGTCAAATTATATTCTTGAAACTTCTATGATAAAGGCATTGTAGTAATTTACAAGTAAAATAGTATGTATTTCTTTTTGTGAAGTATACATGGGAGAAATCAAGGGTGAAATGAGATAGTATAATGGATCTATATAATGGTATATTATTAAAAAAAAGAAACAGAATAATAAAAATGGTTCTTTCTAAGAAAGGTGAAAAATATGGCTGCAACACAGAAAAATCTAAAATAGGAAAAGTGGAAAAGAATGTAAGATAATAGAAAATAACTTCAAGAAAGATAGGGCATGGCAAAGCAATTAAAGATATAAAAAACTCTTCATTTCTATATGAACACTTGTCACTTTGACACAAACTGCATCTTAATCTAAAGGCTTTTCTTTTCTTTTGTTTTGTCTTCAAACTCAAAGCTCACACCACTGTGATGTAGCTTTAAAGATCTGATTGTAAATGTTTAGTGTTCTCAAAGGGGAATGCCTTACCTTGTTTATCCATGTTATCAAAGTTGTCTAGATACCATGACTTTCATGGTGATAACATGAGAAAAAAATAGGGGATTTGTTTCACAGTCCACTTTACTGTTGATTTTCAACCTAGATTTAGACTTTCTGACTTGGAATGTGCCTTAGTTTGAGAACAATCTTACTTTTATTGGCTGTATCCTCAGTTGAAGTATGGATAGAGCTTTTCAAAAATGCTCCCTTCTAGTAAATTGTGTGATTCAGACAAAGCTAAGCTTAGAGCTTTTGAGTACGTTTTACTCTAAGCTTTGTAACACTGACCAAAACAAAATTTGGAAGAAAGATCATATAACATCTTACAGATTTAAGTCTATTACCAAAGGAAGCTAGAACATAATTTCAAGAATTCATTTGGAGCTATCTTAGTTAGGATTTTACTTCTGTGAAGAAACACCATGACCACAACAACTCACATAAAGGAAAATATCTCATTGGGGCAGTTTACAGTTTTAGTGATTCAGTCCATTATCATGGTGAGAAACCTGGTAACAGGCAGGCAGACATGGCGCTGGAGGTTGCACTCACACATATATGAGCTGCAGTGAGCATAGGTTGAATGTATCAGACCACAAAGCCTGCCTCCACAGTGGCATATTTCCTCCAATAAGGGTGCACCTCCTAAGTGTCATTCCCTATGTTTCAAGAATTTAATCACATGAGTCTTAGATCCATTCCTATTCAATCCAGCACAAAGGCAAAAACTAAAGAAGAAACTGAGGAAGAGCACCCTTTACTAGCCCAACCATGTCTAGCACCCTCCCCCAAGGATTGCTCAAATACTTAACTGTCTCATATTTTCTAGTCAAACTTGTCGGGTATGAGACTATCCACACAGCTTCCCCTACATCAATTAGCGATGAAAGGAATTCTCCTTAGACATTTCTCATGGAGGAAATTCTTCAGTTGTGGTTCCTTCTACGCAGATGTTTCAAGCTTAAAGCCCATATAAGCCATCAGCGATGCTCTAGTCCTTAATTGCCATTAGTAATTGCCATTCATTCCATTCACAGATAGAAATGAAACAGATAGGAAACCCCCTTAAAGAATACAATTCTTAAGAGAGCACATGTTCCATCGCCTGCATGCATACTTAGTTTATGAAAGGAATTTCTTCCCAATAATTTTTTGATACAATGAACAGAAATCCCAAACTATCCATTATGCTTTTAGTGGATACAAAATTGATCTTACTTATGTTTAATCATGATAATATAAAAATTTTACTAGAGGATTAATGCTCAGAAAAGATCCTGAGCATAACACAGTCAAACAATGTGGGAGTGAGATAGAAGTTAAGTGATTCTGACTCAAGCTCTAGAATACGTTTCAGTCATTTACAACTGGAATACATGTATGTTTTAATAGAATTGCATTGAGACATTTAATTCATAGTTCTTTCTAAATACAAGCAAATACAATACAATTCATGAGCCTAAACCCTACCCAGATGTTCAATTCAAGACTTTTACTAAGCAAGTCATCCCATCTTTTAGATAACACTAAGCATGTGTTACGAGATTACTGGGACAGACTGAAACATGGGATCACACAAAAGAATCAACGGCTTTAAATGTCATAGACTGCTTGAATATGTGATATTGGCAAAATTAAACAAAACCAAATATATCACTAGCTGTGAATAAATAATTGGTATGCAATCAACATTAATAAAATGAGATAAATATAGATATTTAATAATATACATCTGATTTGAAAGACTGTGGCATACTTCAATAGAAATTTTAATCCTAAACTTCCTTCAGACATGAGATTTGTAAAATAAATGCATTGAGAAGAATCAAAATATAGCATCAGAGTATAATTTTGAAGTAGTTCCCTATTGTTATACAAGATATCCTGAGATACATTTAACCTAAGTGATTTGAACTTTGATAAAAGCAAAACAAAGAATTTAGACAATGTTGAATATTCTGAACCCACTTTAGTTTTTCAGACATCTAACTACTATTGTCTAAGTATCAAACTAAGATATTATGTGGAGAAGATGAAAAACATAATTTGATTTTTATAGCAAGACCCATTGCCTGGTTGGATTATTTAGTCTATTTTTATCGAGAAATAATATTTGAGGATTAATTGGGTTAGTTAATATAATTTATTATGTATATGAATTATATAGTCATCAAATCAGCATAACAAATATTTTTGTCTCTGCAAATATTAATTATGTTACTGTTAATAATTCCGTGCTTTCTAGTCATTCTGAAATATATCAAACACAGTTTCAACCGATATTTACTTATATGATATTAATTCTTTATTTAAGCCTTGACTGTGTTTACTGTCACTATGGAAGCAAACTTTTGTAATGTACAAGGGAGGATTTAAAGATTAGTATAAATGACGTTGTGAGACTAACAAAAAATGGCTGAAAGTAACCAAAACCTGAGATCAAAAGTGCCCAACAAACTGGTGAGTGATTTTAGATGTCAGAGATTGCTGGAACCATGTACTAATGATTTTCAGGTAAACTGAGAGGTACCATCCCTTGGCACAGAATTCAAGACGGAATAAAAGGAGGAAAGAGAGTTGAGCAGCATCATTTACTGCATCCTGGTTGCGGCTGCCTCTGTCGCGCCCACCTTGGCCGGCAAGGAAGACGCAACACGGTTGGATTCTTCTCAACAGCCTTTACTGCAGGGCACCTTCATTGTTGACACAGGGAGGCTGCAGCAGCAGCAGCCAGCCCTAAGTGTTACAGCTTTAAGTGTTACAGCTTCAAATATTACCGCCACGAGCATTTGGACGGGGCTGGCTGTCGGCGCCATCTTTACTTTGCCGCGCCACTCCCTACATGCCTCATGCTCCTGCTTCTAGCTCTTCAGTGGATGACGGACTATAACCTTAAGTCAAACCTAAGTCACAAATCAAAATCAACTGACTTTCTTCCCTAAGATGATCTTGTAAGGGATTTTGTTGCTGCAACGAGAAAAGTAAGTAATAAATCTGTTAAAAGACAAACAGGCTGGTTGCTGCCACCGCGGAGAGCCCATGGGCAGCACCCCTCGAGCGAACTTGAGCCTCGGGACCACAGGTAAGACCAACTTTTCTGCTGCAAGAAAGCTGCCTGGTGAAATCGGGACACACGGAGGCAGAATTCCTCTAGGACCAGGCACGCCCTGTGTTTACCAGAAGTCCCAGACCATGGGATCCCGGCCTGCAGCAGCTTCTGCTCCCAGAACCTGCGGAGAGACCTCACCGCCTGGTCAGGTGAGCACCCTGAGGCTGCAGAGCCGGAAGAGACCACCAACACTGCCCACCCCTGCCCACATCCCTGGCCCAGAGGGAATGGAGTATCCCTGGGCTCCCCGGGGAGGGCTCCAGGAGCGCAGGACCGCCTGAGACACCGCCAGAACCTG